>NW_022987803.1:3953685-4028256 GCF_902827165.1 Trematomus bernacchii
TGAAGCAATTTCAAAATTAACCCAATTAAGTGAGTTTGAAATCGTCCTACTTAGTTTATAAGGAAATTATGAAGAGGAACAAATGAAATGATTTGAAAATGATATCTGTGTAGGTGCTGACGCTGTTGGCGGTTCTAGTGTTAACAGACATTTAAATTAAATATCTGCAATGGCAAATGCCATATATGATTTTCTTACCTGGAATTCTGCCTTTTTGAACAGACTTTTTGACTGAGTCCTAGCTATATTGTCTGCAGTTCTAGGGTTAATATGAATTTAATATGATTGTCATCGGTCTAAATTAGATTTCAAATGATTAACTGTATGTAATGAAGATCATAGTGTGGGTTGAATCGATTTTCATAACCACTGTCTTTTAACTGATTTAAATGGGGAAACTGGGCTTATTCATCAGAATTATGTATGACCTGAGCAATGACTTGACTTGCTTGACTCTCACCACAGTGACTTGGGACTTGCTTGATACTTGTAGGTCAAGACTTGAGACTTGCTCATGACTTGCACATATAGGACTTACTCCCACCTCTGCAATAGAGTGTCGACAATAGTTAAAAAATGGCTTAGCAGATTTGGAGTGGTTTTGGGTGTTATAAAGGATGGCGAGTCCATAACTAGAAAATGCCAATATTTGTACTCCCGGTGGGATTTTAAAACTTTGAAATGGATAATTTAGTTTTGACAGATTGCTTATTTATTTGAAAAAAAAAAAGGTACACATTAGAGGTAATACATTTCATCTTGTGCTCTCTATATCCAATGGTCGCGGCACTACTCATGGTAGTCAAAATCAGCCCACTCGGGAGCAGTGTGAGAAAAAGTTTTTAGAGAGTACTTGTCCATGGACAAGTGAGTTTGGCAATTTACTTGTCCGAATACATTTTTCACTTTTCACAAAATTGGGGCCACTGGAATCTTCTTCTTCGCCAACGTATTTTCCCACGTTTTTTACGACACCGCTAACGTAAGTGAGCGGTAAGATTTTACTGCATCACACATAGGGTTGGGTATCGTTTGGATTTTAACGATTCCGGTTCTGCTTTTCGATTCCGGTTATTTTCGGTTCTTGATTCCGGTTCATTGAGAGGGTAAAAATAAGTCCCATGACAAACTGGGAGAAAAACATATTTATGAAAACATTAAGTCAAACCTGTATTCCTATTTACAAATCACTTCATACGGTTTAATTTCTTACGGTTATTGAATACAATTATATAAAAATAATCTCTGCATTGTTTAGTTAGTTCTATGTGGTGCAGTTTGAGAATGTACAATTGGCCCAGTCTCCTCTGATGTTACACTGCAACCTGCCTGTGAGACAGAGTCCAACCACACATGTCCAACACATAGGCCTAATAATAATAATAATACATTATATTTATAGCCTATAGGCCTAGCGCGTTTCTACAACTCAAAGACGTTTGCATGCTTACACATGTCCTGCAATACACATGCTGCAGCTGCCCAGCTGCTCACTGTTTGTAAATAAATAGTATTTTCATTTCAATAATGTACTTTCTATACCCTGCTTCATAAACAATACTGACATCCCTGTGCTCCTCCGAGTCTGGGGGTCGGGGGATGTGAGGACACAGACAGGGAGGCTGCTTTATTTCATAAAGGAAATGGCGTCAATATTAACAACGTAGGAGCTAAAACGCTTAATAACCTTCATTACGTGTTAAAGAAAGAACATAAGAAAGTTTGACAAAGATTAGGCTGTTAAACGGGCAGCGGGTCCGCTGTGTGTAGAAAGAGAGAGAGACGCTGAACTGCACCGTGCAGCGATCAGATGATCCGGAGCAGAGAGAGCTGCGGTCCGCGGGGCTCGGCCTCGCCTCCTGTCCTCACAACTCTTATTAATCCCGGTACCGGACAATTGTTATTTGTTCCTACTTGGAACCGAATTTTACTTCCCAACCCTGCCACTGTGCTACACGTCCCGCACCGCCCCGCCCCGTCTAACAGTACAGAAAGCGGCGAGATGCAGGAATAGACAAGCAGAACCGAAACTAACATTTCTAAACTAACAATGGCGGACACGGACAATTTGCGAATGAGTTCTGCCTTTTGTAAACTGAGTTTATCAATAATTTGTCAATAAATGAGGGCTAAAAACGTCACTTGTCCGCCGGACAAGTCAATTGAAAGATCTACTTGTCCGACATTGTAAATAACACGTCCCGGACGGTGGGACGTGTGCTTTTTCGCACACTGGGGAGTACAAATAATGCCACTGAAAAATGTATTCAGCATCCTCATTAACCCCCCAAAACCACTCAAATTGTCCACTATTTTCTACATAGGCTATAATACCATTAAAGCTAATTAACAAAACTTATGCTAATTGTGCAAATTGCCCAGCAAATGCACGTTAGCATCCGACAGTTTCTATGCGCTGGGACCCGTACGTTACATTTCTATCATAACCCTTTGGGATACTCAACATTTCTGGGTTCACTATGCTGGCAACTACACTACATCTGGATGATACTAGGGATGCTCCGATCGCCGGAATCAGTATCGGCCAATACCGATCGCCAATCCGATCGAGTGGGCGGGGCCTATGGGGATCTTCAATTTAAAGTGGACCTATCATGCTATATTTGAATAATATAGTGTAGGACCATACCTATATAAGGCATATTTATACTTTTTTTCCCCTCAAAATACCAAACAGATCATGCATTTTAGCCATGCCTCATTTTGCTCAATTTGACATTTTTTAGATCTGTTTTAGCAAGGGTTGATTCTGTGAGCAACAGCACCATCTAGAGGCCTGGCATATGTACTACAACGTCTCCAGCGCTTTCGAACGGCAATGCCGTGGTTGTCTCCTCCTGATTGGTGGAGTTGGCCCAATAGCCGTAGCGCCACTGTCCTGACGTCAGGACAGTGTTCAAATCTGGATCAGTTTTTATCAGATCCGTTGCAGCCCCTTTTTTAGAGATTTGGGTATGGAGGAAAATAGAGAGGGTTGTGTTTTCTGACACTTGGTGAGTTCCCTGGAACACCGGGGACACATATTCATGTATAAACGTACAAAAGTGCATTTTGCATGATAGGTCTCCTTTAAAGTGATGTTTAAAACTCAGTTAATGGGGCTCATTCACTGGCGCTTCCAAACAACAACCAACATAATTATTACATTCAAATGAATTACATTATTCAAGTTTACATTAACTTTGGATAATAACACGGGAGAAATGAGCGGAAGCGCTCTCTTTTCCTCTCTCCCCCTCTCTCTCCTGACAGCCTGTCAGTATCGTCTCATGCAGCTCACTGATCCAGTAATGAGTGACCGGACAGTGAAGAATAAATATATTTATAACTAGTTTAGCTTGTTCCAGAGGTAGATAAAATAGCTAAGTGTGTAAGGTCTAACTCGTGTGTTTTGCTCCGCTCACCGGTCCGTCACCGCTATTTTATTGTCATTTTCGGACACCTTCAAATACTGCCAGACTGGTGAAGCCATTTTGGCGAGCTTGTTTTGACGAGCACAAGAACACACAAGAGTTAGACCTTGTCATGTATTTTACGTCATGCGATCGGCTCTGGCGATCGGCATTTTTAGAGAGCACCGATCGATCGGCAGAGAGTGAGTATCGGCCGATATCGATCGGAGCATCCCTAGATGATACCATACATAAGCACGTATAAAACGGACATTAAAACAGACATACTTTGACTTTGTCTTGGGTTTGCTTTAGCTGGAGCACAAGCAGGCAGGTGATCTTGCTCCTCTCCTCTGTCAGCTGAGCTTCAGCCTGAGCCTCCAGCAGCTTCAGACCTCCCAACAGACTGTCCTGCTCGTCCACGATGCCCTGCAGGAGTGGGTGGGTAAGAGGACGTTAGAAAGACAAGGTATTTGCACTTTCCTTGAGTATTTAAGAGAAAGCGAGAGATCGCTCTTATGGAGTGAAGAGAGCGAAAAATAAGGATATTGCAATTAGAAACGGAGATGGTTCGATAAAATGTGCAAGAAAACGTTTAAGCTACAGTAATAAATATGAAATACATTATATATATTTTTAATTTCTCCAGCACCGATAACAAAACCGATAGCGTTGGAGCTTATCGATACCACAGTCTTTAAAAATGTAGCCCAAGGGCCGTTTTGATACCATCTCTAACAATCGTTGTGTTTTTTTAAGTCCTGAACAAACATGATATGTGAATGTAAAACAATACCTTCAGAGTCATCTTCCTCCCGTGTACAAGCTCAGATAAATATACCAGGTTGGTGCTCAGGATGCTGTCCATCAGGAAGAAGTTCATTGGCTTGGAGAAAAGTGACTGCAGCTTCTCCTTGAAGCACTCCCTGTCAGTGTTATCAGTAGACAGCTCACTGGGGTAAGAAGCGATGCAGGCCCAGAGCTTCCCCAAAATGCTGGACATTTTCTACAAAACCAAAAGAGTTATCATGAAGTTTCAGTACAGTGATGTTGGAGAAATGGAAACATATTGAGGAATAGAAAGCAACCACTATGAAACAACAGTTAAGGCGAGACATGGCAGGCAAAAACATCGTTTTTCATGCACTGGTCAATTTTGAGATTTTGTGCTATTTTGATTCCATAACATGTTTTCTTTCAGGCGTTTGGAAGGAAAACGTACAAAATACACATTTAGATGTTTATTTTACTATAGTTTGTCTATTTGCATCTGTAGATTTTTCCTAAATTCACCAAAAGTTAGCATTCTAACGTAACATAAAGTAATCAGAGGTATCGTTGGAAAGCTCCGTCTCTCCTGCACAATCTCATCGGATCCAAATATGGTCATTTCCTTTGTATCAGCAACCAATCGTGAAAGTACAAAGGGGTCTTAAACCAAAAAAACGAAATCTCATTGGCTGGTGTCAATTTCTGACAACGTGATTCGTTCAGATGCGCCACGTGGTGTGCTAAAACACTTCCTGGTTTAGCTTTCCGCTGGAAATTTAAATCTCAAAATGGCAAAAGAACAGCAAAAAAAACGTTCACAGAGAAGACGACAAGTGTCACTTGCACGAAGCAATGTTAGACAAAAAACAAATGACCCTGACCATGAAATATCTTCACGGAGTGCGTCGAGGCGCAAGCTGTCATCCAAAGAACAGGAGGGTTTAGGTAGCGCCACACAGCAATCTTTAAAGGTCGTTTTCTCAAAATGAGTTTTTTCTCCTATTCTGAGTGAGACATTTCCACTTCAGTAGCACGTACATACACCAAACCTTCCAGTTATATTCCTATCAATATTCTGAAGATTTTTACAGAAGGGTTTGTTCATATATCATTCATAGCCTGAATTATATAACATTTTATACCTAAAAACATGGCGAAAATTGATATTTTAGAGTTGTTGACAGTATTTTCTGATTTATGGAGTGATAAAAAGAGATATCCAAAATTCCTTCTGTAAAAGCCTTAGATACTAATATGACTACAAAATGAAACAAGAATTTTGAACCTGGCTTTATCCAATGTTCAGATTTGTGTTCCTGAAATGTGTTAAAATATGCGCATATTTAATGAGATTATGGGTCATTTGCATATTTAAACATGCTATTTCATAAAACTTGTAATACAAAAAACAATTGTCTTAATGTAAGTAATTAACTGGAGACATTTCTGGCTGATATCTTTAAGTTAAAAAAAGTAACCTATTCACCTGTAGTGTCTCGCCTTAACAGATTTGAAACCGAAGTTTTGGAGACAGCTAGTGCTCATTTTCATGATTCAAAATGCACGGGACAAAGATAATTAGCAAAATGTCTTATTTGGACTGGATATATTTCTCCAGGGGTGATTTATCTTTGTTCCTATTTTTAACGTTATAGGAGTTACAGGTTGGAGTTTATTCTATGAGCCTCTATTTTAGCTCTATGTCTAATTATAATAAAAACATATCAGTGTTTCCCCTACCATTGTCTGAAATTCAAGGTGTTTTTTTTGTTTTTTTGAATAAAAAAAAAATATATATAGCACCAAATTGCAACTGAAGTAATCTATCTACGGTCACTTTTCACATTGAACATGTGCTCTTTTATTAAATTAACTAAACGCCTATGTTATTTATCCAATGTATGTGCATGTTTCAGTGTCCACTGCTTTGCGTATTCACATTCTCCCTCCGCTCTGTTTCTGAAGGGCGGGGCTCCGCTCCCCACACACGCGAATGCACACACTCACAATCAGAGACAAGAGCGGAGGAAAGGAGGAGAACAACAAAGTGTAAAAAAGTCAAACAAATCTGCATTATTGCCCCGAGCTCTGCTGTCTGCCTGTTTGTGCCCCCCCCCAGTTTCAAATTCATTTATTATTATTTTTTAACCTCAAGCCGTTATCGTCACGGAGGAGAAGGACACACACAGCCTGCCCAGGTGGACGCCCGCGAACGCGACAACGAACGTAGCGTGCACATTCTAAAAATAGCTCACAGATGGTGAGCAGGTACCGCGGTTTTGAACTACAGTATTGAATTTGACAGAAAACAATGAAACGCCAGCAGAAGAATAGTCTAATGAGTTGGGTGAAAAAAAAGACAGGAGATGTGAGTTGGTTTATTCAGTAAATTAGCTCAGGATAATTGGATGTTCTGTCTACACCTGTTGATGTGAGGCTAATGCAGGATTTGCTAGCTTGATGCTACCGGCATTTAGCGGCAGTGACTCAACAAATTGCCTCTTAAAATGTATCGTCAGCAATGTATGACAAGCAGACTGCTTGTTTAATGTTAGACTCGCACCAATAGCTCAATATGATCATAACACGATTGCTTTCATATCAGAGATCAGATGAGGTGGAGCTGCCTCCAGCAATAGAGGATGAGGCAGAGAGAAGCAGCAGCAGCACAGGGTTGCAGCAGGTATGTTATATACTGTAGTCAGGTGATTTAAATGTATCAATGAAAGGAAGAAGTGTAGGCTACATGATAAGAAGGGAATACAGTTTGAATAAAAGTAATACAGTACAGTGTAACACTGTACTTTATTACTTTCTAATGTACAAATACTTTGTTACTGTACAATAACAATAATCCACAGCTCCTCTCTGCTCCAGAGGATAAAAAGAAAAAGAAATTCAACATTTTTTTTCCGTTGGGGGGGTACCCGAGCAGCACCCTGCCAAGGCAGTAAACCTAGGTGAAACACTGCATATAATATATATTATTCTGAAATGGACCGCTCTGCATAATGAGTACTTTTACTTCTGGTACTTTAAGTATATTTAGATGCCAATAGTTAGTTAGATTGCAGGACTTTTACTTATAACAGAGTATTCCTACACTCTGGTACGTCTACTTTGACTAAAGTACAAGATCTGAGTACTTCTTCCGCCTCTGGTTAAGAATCAGTCTGTAACAATGACTTAATTACAGTGCAGCACACTTTAGGTTTAAATATACACTCAATATATAATGTCCCAAGTCCCCCTGTAATATAATCCTTTCCGAATAGGGCTTTATACGAGTTTATAAAAAAAGCTGAGTATCGTTTACCTGCAGGTAGAGCTGCCTCTTGTCCAGCAGCTCAGTCAGTTGGTTGTCCCATAGGGAGTGGAAATCCTTGTCGTTCACGCTGGTCTGTGCCTTCACTCTGCACAGCAGCTCGTCCAGCGCACGCCTCTCCTTAAAAACGGCTAGATCCTTCCTCACCAGCTCCTTAAACACCTTCATGTAGCTCTGTGCTTGCAACTTTAGGTGCTCCTGGGGAGGCACAGAGCAGGAGTGTAAAGGTTATCACCCGATACAAAGAGTTAAAGGTCCCCTATTATACTGTTTCTCATCAATATATTATAGGTCTCAGATATATACAAACATGTCTCTGAAGTGTTTGGCTCCAAACACCAAACGGATCATTGCAGCATCCCATAAACCCCTCTGTTTCAGCCCTGTTTCAAAAGTGCTGATTCTCTGTCTGTTACTTTAGATCAGGGGTCTCCAACCTTTCTTCATCTGAGAGCTACTTGCATCACATCGCTTACAAGAGGAATAGTTTGGGCGAAAACTAAAAAGGTACCATGGGGTACAGGAATCCGTTTTGGTTTCAAGACCCTGGTTCACGGAGGATACCAAAAAAGTCCTCGAAAGACAAGGAAAACGTAACTATGTGCATTTAAAAATAAAAAAGAGGAATAGTTTCGGCGAAAACTAAAAGTAATAATAATTTTCCAAAGGGGGGTTCGTTTAGCATGAAACACTTGAAATAACTAAAGGACAAGTTAAACAAGAAAGAGGAAAGAAAGGGAGGTGATAGAAAACTATTGCTGCTAAAAAGTTGGCAATGATTGAGCGTCAGACCTAAACATTTCAGATGTGTGTATCTCACACTGCACTGTAACTTTTATTCATGTATCTTTGCTTTTAAATGAGTGTTTTTAAATGTCATTTCATAATATGTTTCTTAATGCTATTAATGTCTTTCATTTTTGTAAAGCACTTTGTATTGCCTTGTGTTGAAATGGGCTATATAAATAAACTTGCCTTACATTTATTCACATAGCACTCATCAGTAGAATTAAGCTACTTTTGTACGTGTGAAATATCAATACCCAAAGCTTATCAAAAATCTTAACTTCACATCAAGGTCCAAGAAAACAACAATTTCTCACATATGATTATGGCCCACATAGTATTCAGATAAATGTCCAAGAGAAAAAGACAATGTTTTCACTTCTTATTACGGCCCACATAGTAAATATATCGCCTTAATCACCACCTTACAAGCATCTTATGGCACATGTGTAAAATAAGTGCATTCACTCTTTTTCACAGTTAGTGAGATGACCATAGAGGTGTATGCTGGACCCACTTAGGTTCACTCTAATAGACTTAAGCTGAACATTATTTTGGAGATTTATAACCTCCATCTCCATAGGATTGACACTGAACAGTTCAGCCATCTTCTTCTTCGTCTTGACATTACATTATAAACCAAAGTAAACCAATTGTATAGCTCTAGCCTCCCTATATCTGTGTGTGAAATTGTTCCATCCTCAAAAACTAAAAACTAGGGATGGGTATCGTTAAGGTAAGCCGGCCCGGCTAAAATAACTGGATGGCCTACCTGCCTGTCAGCCTTCCATCGGGGCACAAACTTATCTCGTGCCCTCATTGGTCATGTGCGCGTTCGTGTGTGTTCGAGGAGGGGCTCTGTAAGGAAGTGGCAGATTTTCTCCGGTTGTGTATTTTCAAATTCTAGCGATCTCGAGCCGGTTTCTCAAACTTACCTACCCCACCTTTAAATTAAATACATAATATTTCACATCAAAAGAAACAACAATGTTTTAACAAATCTTATTAAATAATCTGATGACAGAACTGTAAACAGAATGGCTGAAACTTTAACAAAATAAATAACTCCGTTACCTCTAATCATTAACCCATGTTTGTATCATTGAGTTAGCTCCGTGTGTTGCTGCTAGCATACATAATACCCGACGTGGAAACGTTACTCGTGGATGGGGCTACAGAGCTACTAGAAAGACAGTCGAACCCGGTGCATTTCTCCGTCTGAATGTGGTGCACTTTTGCGAGATGTTTAGACAAATTGCTCGTGTTACCGCCATTACATGCTAAACTCTTATTGCACTTTAGGCAACGAGCGAGACGGGTAAAGTTTAACCACACCTCGGAGCGCTTATTTCTCTCCGCCATCTCCTCTGTGTGTGTGTGTGTGTGTGTTGCTGCATGTAGCAGCTACGTATGTGTGAACTGCCCCGCTTCCTCGCACACAGACGGGGGAGAGAGATCTCTCGCCTGGATTGGAGATCGAAAATACAAAAAAATGACGCATTTTGCAGTCTGTTAGAAACGGAGTTGGCGACACTAAAACTGCAACATAATGTTTGTGTAGCAATAATACACAAGACATCTTTTTTACATGTCTCCAGTACCGATAACGTCGGAGCTTAACGGTACCACGGTCTTTAATAATTCAGCCCCGGGGCCCGTTTAATACCGGGGCTCGGTACCCATCCCTACTAAAAACTAATGCTTCTGCAGTCTAGCTGCAGCTTAGGTCTTCTGTTAACACTGAATGTCTTGAATGTGGCATCACAAACAAGACTTGAGTCTGAACACAGCAGACAACAGGAGTATTTACAACAGCATATACAAACAAAAATACTGCATGTGGGTGCACACTTATTCTCTGTAAGTATTTTTTAAAACATAGATCCATGTGTGTGAGCCGCAGAGTCAGCGACACGGACTGATTTCCAAAAAGTCTGTGAACCGCGAGCGGCGAGCTACTGAAAAGCTGCCTGATCGACGTGTTGGAGACCCCTGCTTTAGATGAAAATAAGGAGCTCTAGGAGGAGATTCAGGTGATAAGGTGGGGGGGGTTACCTTGGTTGGTGATTGGTGATTGGCTAATGGTTACACAAGCCAAAGAAACGTTATGACATCATAAAGTGGCCAACATCTGATCAGCTCATTTTCAGACAGGTTTTTATATAATTGGATCAGGACAAAAAGTGAGAGAATCTTTCAAAATCTCTTTTTACAGAGGGGACACATGTTTATGTATAAAAGACATGAAAAAGTGGATTTTGCATAATAGGTGACCTTTAAACCTTTATGAAATTGTAAACGGAGTATGATATTGATATATTTACCATAGTGTTGCTCACAAACTGAGCTGCCTGCTGCTGCAGACGATACACACAGTTGTAAGTCTGCGTGGCTGCTTTGGTCAGAGCAAACTGGCAACGCTCAACCGTGACTGGGCCTGTGGTGTTATACTTGGAACAGGCATCGATAAAGTGCTGGAATTTTCCAAAGGACTCCTGCAATGATACGAGTTCAGTGGTGTCAGAGTTATTCAACCTTTGTGTTGCTGCCGATTACTAGAATCTGATCTGTGAAGTACCTGCAGCTGCTCAGTAGACTCCTGTAGCTGTGAGGTCATCGTCTCCTTCACTCTACTGCTGCTCTGATCCAGACTGCTCAGCTGCTCTCTGGGCACAGACATGGTTGTGATTGCATCACTGAGCAACTGAAAGGAGAAGATAAAACCAGAATTACTTCCTCCAGCAAACATTCAAGTTGAAGGTTACATACACATACACACATACACATATACACATATATACACATATACATATACATATATACACATATACACATATACATATACACATATACACATATACACATATACATATATACATATATATATTTGTATTTTGTATTCCTCAGGATTGTGGGAAATGCTATTTTGATCTCTCCGTCTGTACACACAAATTGAAAGATTGACAATAAAGTTGACTTTGACTTTTGATTCACAAGAAAGATACAGATTGAAAACCCAGCAATATGATGCTTCAGCCCTCAGCTGTTGACAGTGTGAAAGCATCAAATTCGACCTTAGACTTCTCCAACTCAAGCTATGTCAATATTATACACAGGGGTGCACATAACTGGTACGCATGCTGTCATGCTGGTCAGCTTTCTGTCCCCAGAGTCAGAACTAAACATGGAGAAGCAGCATTCAGTTACTATGCTCCAAATATCTGGAACAAACTCCCAGAAACCTGCAGGTCCGCTGCAACTCTTACTACTTTTAAATCCAGGCTGAAGACTTTTCTTTTTGCCGCTGCTTTTAATTGAACTATTCACATCTTAAACTGCACTGTAACTTTTAACTTTTATCCATGTATTTTTTCTTTTAATGTTTATTTTATTATCTTTTCTTTTTAATGACTGATTTTAAATGCCATTTTCATAATGTCTTCCATTTTTGTAAAGCACTTTGAATTGCCTTGTGTTGAAAGGTGCTATATAAATAAACTTGCCTTGCATGCGCGGCAACAATCTGAAATGCGTACCGTCACTTGTGTCACAAAGCGCATTTGCGTACCGATATACTTGTGAAGCTTTTCCAGAAGGCGGTTAGATCACCGGACGACAGAGTCGGTCTCCGTGTGCACAGACAGGGCTGCTGTTAACGTCGGTCTGTACAGCAGCCCTGCGCTAAAACAGCTGATCACAACGTTCACACGCTCCGCGGTCACGAAGCTCTGTACTCCACCCCCGTTGACAATCGCGAAGCGCTGTACTCCACCCCCCCCCCCCGTTGACAATCGCGAAGCGCTGCACTCCACCCCCGTTGACAATCGCGAAGCGCTGCACTCTACCCCCGTTGACAATCGCGAAGCGCTGTACTCCACCCCCCCCCCCCCGTTGACAATCGCCAGAAGTTGTGGAGTACCAAACACTGCCTTCAGGTACTCATCCGAGTACCTCACTGAGAAAGTTGTGTGCACCCCTGATTATACATGATATCTCTGCAGAAACTCAACTGAGTTCTCCTTAGCAACAAGAGAAATACACAATAGGCGCTTTCACACCGGAGTACTTCCCACTTTAGTTCCGATATAGTTCCGAAAATGTGCGTTCACACCAAAGAAATCCGGAACTACAACTTAGTTCAATCAGAAATGGGAACCTTTCCACCCCCTTCTCAGTCCCTGCTAGAGAGCAGGTACTTTCATGGGAGAAAAAGGTTCCCATTTCTGATTGGCTGGGCGGATTGCAAACCACGCCCCGTAAAACTCCCAAAACGTTTTGTGAAGCCGCCATTTTATTTTCCTCGCATTAGCATTAGCTCAGCGCAGAAACACAGAGAGACTAACTTATGGCAACACAAAAGAAAACATGGGAGTGGTGGAGATGAGGAGGTGTCGGCGTTTCTGGCGATTTACTCGGAAGGCTTCAGTAGAAGCTGCTGGGAGTCCCAGCAGCTACTACTGAAGCCAGTCCCCAACTCCGGGGACTTCCGGCAGGGGACTTCGGGTGGCAGTATACGCCGTGAAGTTGTTTGCGGCCTGCCAGTAAACCCAAAACAGAAGAAGAAGAAGTGACGTCAGCGGCTTCATTTGCCTAATCCTCCCTCAGGGACTTATTCCGGTGTGAACGCGATCTGTACTTAGTTCATCAGAACTCTTTAGTTCTGATGAACTAAGTACGGCAAAGTACTTGGTGTGAAAACGCCTTATGTGTGTTCTTAAAATGTGCCAGTACAGCACATCTCTTCTCAAATTGAAAACGATGCTTCATAGTAGATGAAAGGACTGTCCGACTCTTTGTACTTGACCCTTGTAAGAGCCAAAACACTCCTTATGATATTATCATTTGTTTACACCACAATTAGTCACTTCCGGCTATTATTGGTTTAACCTGTTAAGCCCTGAGCCTGTTTTTCAGGTCTCAAATTACCATATCTTCCCTTCTAAAAGGGTTAAATTAATAATCTTTTTTCTCAAAGTAATGATAAACCTGTGAGTTGGATGTAGAAAAGTCAGAATCAATATAGATGTTTTTTATTTTAAAGAAAATTCAGATTTTACATAGTAAAAAACTGTAAATGATAGTGTCCGTCCAAAAATTATTTTTTACTTATAGTGAAAACTACCCTTGGATGATGGTAAGGTAGACTAAAAGCTTTAGGAATCCAAAGTACAATATATAATAAGTACCCTGTATCAAGATTGAAGCAAAACAAGTGACATTTGACCTTTTTAGAGAGATTTAGCAAAAAGAAACCACTTCTGGGGTCATTTGGGTGGATTTTCCATATCTCTGGCCCCCCTTGCTCAATTTTGATGGTTGACACCTCTTTCTGACCGTTAGAGCCAATAGAATCGAAGGGGGGGGGGGGTCCCCCACACACACACTCATTGTGAAACGAAAAGGTGGGGGCTTTGCGCATGTAATTTTGCATTAGAGTGAAGCTACAGTCTAGCTCTGACATCTAGAAACGTAAAAGCATGGATTATCCGTCTGTTTGCTCATGGATTATCAGAAATCATTTCAAAGGGACACAGACACATTGGATTAACTTCAGCAGCGTTTTTATCATTTTAATGCCATTGAAGACCACTTTGGAGAGACTACAGAGCCAAGGTAAAAATGTTAGCATTTTTAGCTACCTAGCGTCACCTGTTTTGATGTCAGTCTTTGTTTATAACGTCGCAAATTCGTATAATTCAGTGATAATGAGGGTACCCATCAATTCTGTGTCACCTCACGATGTGAATCGATGTCATGGATGTGGAGAAGAGATAAATAAGGTTTAGTGAGTGATTTTCGGTGCAGTAATCTGTTAGCATTTTTCGCTCGTTGCTAATTCAGAGGCTCAGTGTTAGCATTGTGGGTTTTCTTTTGAAAAATAAATAAAAATGATCAGTTAGATGAGTTTCTTCCCGTTACATGGATATAAAACATTCATAGTTTATTAAATGAACATGCCCTCAGACACTGTTTCCTGCAAGATGTTGCGGCAGTGCCCCGGTACCGGGGTCTCTCGGGCTTAACAGGTCAAGGGTTTGCGTGGAAAGAGAAAAAGGGTGATTTGGCTCAGATCCTTTTTATTGACCGTATGGTTCTACTTTGTTTATTGTTTGTTTATTTTCTCTATTGAACATCTTGAAACTTAACCTCAGTACGGACTGCTTATTGGGAACGAGTCACAACGATGATCCAAGTTTAGCCTCTGAAGCGACATCATCCATAGGAAGTTTTTTTGCTTCAACCCTATATACTTCAGATATTTAAAAAAGGTCCCCTATTATACTCTTTTTCAAAAATATATTCTAGGTCTCAGATATACATACTCCAATGAACCACTTTGTGAACTACTGCGTGAACAAATAGTCCAACAGTTTAAGAACAATGTTTCTCAACATACAATTGCAAGGAATTTAGGGATGTCATCATCTACAGTCCATAATGTCATCAAAAGATTCAGAGAATCCAAGAATAGTAAATAATTCCACCTACAAAGCTTCAACAAATAGTGTCCTCAGTTCCCAAACGCTTATTGAGTGTTGTTAAGATGAAAGATGATGAATCATAATGGTAAACATGGCTGTGTCCCCCCTTTTTTGCTACGTGTTACAGGCATCAAATAAAAAATGAGCGAATATTTACCAAAAAACATAAAGTTGATCAGTTTGAACATTACATATATTGTCTTTGACGTGTATTCAATTGAATATACTGTAGGTTGAAAAGGATTTGCAAATCATTGTATTCAGTTTTTATTTACGTTTTACACAATGTCCCAACTTCATTGGAATTGGGGTTTGTATACTAAACATAGTGTTTGGCTCGAAATACCAAACCGGTCATGCATTGTAGCATGCCATACAACCGTCTGTTAAAAAGAACACAATGGTGCTCTCGGAGGAGATTCAGGTGATACCTTGGTTGCTTATTGGCTAATGGTTGCACAACCCAAAAAACATTTGTGACATCACAAAGTGGCCGAAATCTGATCAGCTCATTTTCAGAAACTTTACATTTATTATAAACAAGTATGAGTGTTAACAAACCTGCTGCGAGGTGTTAGCATTAACATTAAACGTTTTCTGATAAAGAACTTTATTTAAATAGATCTTCCAATAAGAATTTAAAGAATGTTTTAAAAATTATCATTTTATTTTATTTTGATGTCTATTATTTGGGGAATTTCTTTTTGTACTATTTTCTCTCATGTTTTTTTTCATATGTTGGCTCTGTAGATATAACTAAATGGAAATGAAAAAAAACTGTTGACTAAAATGTGAATATGTCTGTATAATGAGTCTGAAACTGAAATGAAAACTAAGTAAAAAAAGAAAAGAAAAAGGTAATTCCCTCTATTATTGCAAATTATATCGCAACTGCAATATCAGTCAACAATAATTGCAATTAGTTATTTCCAAATTGTGCAGCCCTATTCTAAACCTGTTTATTTACAGTGACAGGGAAATTAACCTTCCCATAATTCTTGGCAAGAGAGTGAATATGCCTGGTTTCCAAAATGCGGAATATTCTGTTACAACTATGGGAGTTAATGAATGACACCTACCCTTTGTTGCAGCTGGGTCTCTTGTTCTCTTCTCTCAGCCTGCTCTCTCAGCTGAGAGTTCAGCTGTTCCTGCTCGCTCAGCTTCTCCTTGGTGCCTGAGACCTGGAATTGGTAGGGAACATAATTTAGCAGACGAAAAAAGCGGACGGTTTATAGGCATTATTAAGCAATCCTTTAAAGTTGTGCCCATGTACCAACTCCACCCAGTCCTCCAGCTCTGAGCTGCTGCATTTATGGTCTGTGGTTTACTTAAGTTTAATAGATTTTCAAGATTTGTTCTCCGACAAAAAACAAATAACATGAGATAAAATACAACAAAAATACAGTAGAAATACAATAAAATGTAGGACTCAAGAAGATAAACATAGGGTAATCTGAAACTAGTTCTAAACACAGGCTTTATTAAACAGGAATGTCTTTAGAACCCTCTTAAAATGTTGGACACCGCCTGCCTCCCTGATAAAAACAGGAAGTTGGTCCCAGAGAAAGGGAGCATTGCAGCTGAACGCTCCGACTCCTGATCTGGTTTTGCAGACTAAGGGCAGCACTAACAGACCTGCAATCTGGGAGCGTTATATTGTCTCAAATGTATTCACTTAAGTATTTAGCTGCATGAGTAGCCATTTTACTACTTTAGGTTCCCTTGTTTTTTAAGGTCTTTGGTTACCATAAGTTTGATGGATTTTCACAATTAGTTCTACGATATAAAACACATCAGTAAACACTCCACTGATGAATGTCCAAAGCTTCTATGTGTCATAAAAACCGCGGTTGCTAACAAGTGTCTAAATCAGTGGTCAGCAACCGGTCGATCGCGAGCGTGGTGCGGGTAGATCGCTCACCGTAAAAAAATGTAACAAAAGAAAGAAAAGTAAAGAAATAATGTTTTTTTTTCATCCACCACCCCGTTAGCAGGTGCCACTTGATTGACGTATCTTTGAGACATTCCCTGTCACCAACCTTTTTAAGCACAAGATCCGAGGTCGGGGATCTTGGGCTTAAAAAGGTTGTTGACCACTGGTCTACATGAAACTACTACGTATGCGTCAGCACGCCAAACATTAGCCGTCTTTAGCTTAGCGGTGTTGTGGTGAAGAAATGCAACAGTATTGTAGTTTATAGCCCAACGTTAGCTTTTTACTTCGGGAGAGTACAAAATAATCCGGGGGCCCAGCAGGAATTTTCCCCAAGAAACTGGGCCTGATTATAGTGGGACTGGTCAGTATATACAAGAATCTCAAACTATAGTACTCAGTGTTTACCATCTCCATCCTGTCCTCCAGCTGGTCTCTGAGCTGCTGCTTCTCCTGCCTCAGTCCCTCCAGGGTCTCCTGCAGCTGGTGTCTCTCCTCACTGAGAGACGTCACTCTGCTCTGCAGCTTCTCCATCTCCTCTGTGGAGCTCTGACCGCTGCTTTCCTTCTCAGAGAGCATACCGTCTCTCTCTGCTTCAATGCTCTCCAGTTTATCAGTTAGAGTCTTCTTCTGTGAGGAAGGAAGCAGATCATTTTAGTCTGAAAACCAGTTTTATAAAAGTATATTCTTGCTTTTCATAACAAAGTGATTATTGGACACCAACCTGTTGATCTAAAGAGCTCTCCTTCTGCTGACACAGTTTGTCCAGCTCAGAATTCATCTGCTGCTGCTCACACAGCTTCTCTTGGACGGTCTTCAGAAGCTCTTGTGTTGTGGAAGCCTTTGAAAAAATGTGTATCTTTAGAAACTTAAATGTGCATCTGTTATCAGGAGCAGAAAAATGACAAACTTTGCATGTTTTATAACTCAATCGACCAGTAAAGGCACAAATAAATCATCTAAACTTAACACAGCCAACTTCAGGGTTCTTACACCTTTTCCAAAGTCAAATTCAAGCACTTTTCAAGCATTTTCAAGGTGCATTTTCAAGCATCTTACAGCTGTTGTAAATTACATATTTATATACACATACTTATACTCAAATGATTATTTCCCTACCTCACATTAAATCAGATGTTCTTTATGCTATAAACAACCAAATGTGTGTTTCATAATAGCATTCTACATGAGGATGAAAAATTAAAAATGTTAGAAAAGAAAACTAAGTTTAATATTTCAAAATGAGTGACCCATCTGTACGTAGACTGGGCATCCCATATAACCTGGCTGAGCCAATATAAAACAATCAGCCAAATAACTTTTCAATATATTATTGATTACTATTTTTGAGGTACTTTTAGGTTGGCAGTAAACACAAGTCAGAGGTAAATGGTGTACTTTGACTCCACTACATGTATTTAATACCTTTAGTTACTTTACAGATGTGGATGAATGATGTGAAATATAATCAAGTGTTAAATCAGACTTTAGTTCCACCTGGAGTAAATTCACAAGCTACTCTGTAGTATACAAAGTCATTCAAACTAGCTGCAACTTCACCAGCTTTGATAACACTTTCATGATCAATCATTATAAAACATATCATATACAATTATTAGGGATGCTCCGATCGCCAATTTTGGAGCCGATCGCCGGAATCAGTATCGGCCGATACCGATATCGCTCTCTTTTCCTCTCTCCCCTCTCTCTCTCCTGACAGCCCGTCAGTATCTCCTGCAGCTCACTGATCCAGTACAGTGACCCGACAGTGAAGAATAAATATATTTATAACTAGTTTAGCTTGTTCCAGAGGTAGATAAAATAGCTAAGTGTGTTAGGTCTAACTCTTAATGTGTGTTCTGCTCCGCTCACCGGTCCGTCACAGCGGGTGGAGCTGCAGGATTTCTGCTTCACACACACGTTGCATACCGCTATTTTATTGTCATTTTCGGACACTTAAAATACTGCCAGACTAGTGAAGCCATTTTGGCGAGCTTGTTTTGCCGCGCACAGAGAAAAGTGTCATGTATTTTAGATGCAACGATAGCCTAATCTAAAATGTTCTACTGCAGCATACCTTTTGTGTGGTGTGTGGCTCGTCAGCGCAGACTCTCGCATCGTTATTGTTGCACACTTTGCAGGAGGCTACTCTTGGGCTTCGCTTGACCCTCGTCTTAGCCATGGCTTGTATTTGTCTTCTGCTAGCCAACGCTCGTTGACACGGCAACCTCCTGGCATACTGTCATCTATCACTCTCATCAGAATGCCCAGGTCACACACGTAACAAACACTTGCAGGTCACGCGCATAGCGCGGGAATGCCGGAGCGGAGCTGTTTTATGTAAAAGCAAAGCAATTAAGCGCGCTCAGACTTCTTTATTTTCTTTTAATCTAAAAAGCGAAGTAAAGCATTTACAATTTCAAGCACTTTATCCCAAATTCAAGCACCATTCCCAAAATTCAAGCACTTTTCAAACCTTGAAAACACCTCGTACAATTTCAAGCATTTTCAAGGATTTCCAGCACCCGTACGCACCCTGCAACTTGGACTCTCCTATAAAGTGGAGTTTTCTCACCATAGTCATGTTCTGCTGTAGATCATCTTCCAGCTTCCTCTTCTGCTCAGTGACAATTTGGAGAGACATATTGAGAGTTGCCATCTGTCGAAGCATACATGTATTGATAAATCATCCTCCAAATACTTGCTAAACAATTCCAAACCCAAAAGACATTTTGAACAGCTCAGAGAAGAAAAGGTGTTCTTCTCAGTTATTTTTTCTTTTATGGGGGTCATAAAACTGTGTGAACGCCATGCTGGGTGACAGCATACCCAACTACTAATATATCTGATGAAAACAGACATGGGGGATGGAAACAGAGGGCAGAGCAACTGGTCACAAACCTCAGTGTGCATTGTCTCCATCCTGTCCTCCAGCTGGTCTCTGAGCTGCTGCTTCTGCTGCCTCAGTCCCTCCAGGGTCTCCTGCAGCTGGTCTCTGTCCTCACTGAGAGACGTCACTCTGCTCTGCAGCTTCTCCATCTCCTCACTGCGAGTGTCGGGCGTCCTCTCAGACAGCAGAGCGTCTCTCTCTGCTCGCACACTCTCAAGCTCCTCAGACAGTGTCTGAATCTGTTAAGTTAAAATATAGTCCTAATTGTTATTTCAAATAAACAGTGATGTGAAAACAAAGAAAATCATCAATTATTACTATTGGGTAATCCCCCTGCGCAGCGGGATTACCCAATAGCGATAGCCTTAGAGGGCTACGCCAATACTCATAGAAACTGGAGTTACAGTAGGTAACTTCAGTTTGGATTACTGGTCTGGGGGAAGCTTGCGAGAGTGTGTGTGTGTTTGTGTATTTTTGCATTTGTGTGTATTGTGTTTGTTTCCCGGGGAAAACACTCACGAGAAACACCGGCTGTTGTTATGCCTGCTGCTCCGTTCTCCGCTTGTAATTATGCCGTTACAAGCTTCAAAGTTGTATTTATCATCTGAATTTGCCAAAACAAGTTTAATATTCTGAAAGCCAAGACTTTGTTTATTTGAAATCAGATGAAAACAAACTGTCACGGAACCTGCCGTGTTATCTATGATTACTATACGCCTTTACCTCCGGAGGGAGGGGGAGCGGCGATTCGGAAGAGCCCAGTGCGAGTGAGAAGTGCCGGTCATCTTCCCTTTACAAGCTTCAAACATGTATTTATCGTGTGATTTTGGAAATAAAAGTTTCATATTCTGAAAGCCAAGACTTTGTTTATTTAAAATCAAACAAAACACCCGAACCCCGAGAAACACATTTTTTTTTACGCAAATCCACGTTTATTTTTAAATGAGCCGTTGCGACTTCCGACTGATTTCGATAGAGCGGTTAATATTAAACCCACAAAAAGCCCCGCTAAAAACAAGCTGGAAAAAATGAGTGCAACACCCATTATCTGTCTCCCATTACCCCTAGATTGGACCGGCTTGTTGCAGAGACACAAGCTCAGGGCTCCCACTAATTCAGCGTAATGGTGAGTTGTATTTTTATGCACTTTATATTTGTTTTTATGCCGGTGTTCAACTGGTTAGATCTGCTTACGCATTTACTTTGATTACTTCCTTCTTTTGCGGATGTGCGAGAGACTTTGAGACAGCAAACTGTGTTGAGTCAGTGTTTGAACGGGCAGATTATCTGTAAACTGCAGCATATAAATGAAGCCTGCAATAAATAAATAAAATCGATTGAACTATAGCCGAGGCAATTAAGGTCTGAACCCATGCTTTGAAAAACGCTACTTTACTTGCTTGTTATCTAATCGTCTGTTCCGCGGTGCCGTAGACACGTTTGTTTTTGTTGCAATTATATGCCTTTGTGGTGTGTTTGATTGCAACATTCAACCCAATGGAAAATAGCTAACCAGTTAACACAATAACCAGTTAAACAGGATCACAGGTTGTATTATGTCATATTTATCCCCCCACAATTTGATCGCCGGTCCGCGAAAATATTTTCTCACATGAAACCGGTGCGTGGTGCAAAAAAGGTTGGGGAGCGCTGGTCTATATGATCATATGACAGAGGAACAGATCGTCACTGGGCTTACAACTAAAGACACAGCCACGCAAAAACTGCGGCATGTGTACAGCTCCTTATGTGTACTGCAATTTTTGAAGTGCCGGAGCGGCGTTCTGGGGCTCTCCGTCAGCACTACACCACGTGATGACACGCTACGCTCGTGTTGTGTTCAAGGAACCTGTCCTTGGCCAGGAAAAATAGGAGCTCGCTTGTTTAATTATTTTGCGGTCTAGATTTCTTTAATTTCTTAATTTTTTCGTGTGTTTATAAATGACCTCGAGGGCCGTATCAAATGGTCTCGCGGACCGTAGGTTCCCCACCCCTGATGTAAAGAAATGCAACAGTATTGTAGTTTATAGCCCAACGTTAGCTTTTTATTTCGGGAGAGTACAAAATAATCCGGGGGCCCAGCAGGAATTTTCCCCAAGAAACTGGGCCTGATTATAGTGGGACTGGTCAGTATATACAAGAATCTCAAACTATAGTACTCAGTGTTTACCATCTCCATCCTGTCCTCCAGCTGGTCTCGGAGCTGCTGCTTCTCCTGCCTCAGTCCCTCCAGGGTCTCCTGCAGCTGGTCTCTGTCCTCACTGAGAGACGTCACTCTGCTCTGCAGCTGGTCTCTGTCCTCACTGAGAGACGTCACTCTGCTCTGCAGCTGGTCTCTGTCCTCACTGAGAGACGTCACTCTGCTCTGCAGCTGGTCTCTGTCCTCACTGAGAGACGTCACTCTGCTCTGCAGCTTCTCCATCTCCTCTGTGGAGCTCTGACCGCAACAAACCTGTTGTTGTAGCTGAGCTTGCTGCTCTAGGCTTAGTGTTTCCAGGTCGATGTTTCTCTGATTGTGCTCTTCAAGTTGTTGTTCAAGTGAATGTAGAAGGCTCTCAGTCTCTGTAGCCTAAAAACAGGAAAATAAATAACAATCAAATATTTCCCAATCATCCATAGAATAGGAAAATGTATAAAAATGTGAGCAAACGCTCTGTAACACACAAACACTTAAACCACCAAGTGTCAGATCTCAGACACGGACCACTCCCCCTCACCTTTTCCATATTACGCTGCAGATCGACTTCGAGCAGGCTCTTCTGCTCACTGACAGTCTGTAAAGTATCCTGCAGTTGCTTTATCTGAGGAGGAAAATTGGCCCATTCAGTATTTTGAATATTGAACCAGGGATTTTAAAGATGCGAATGGAATTTATTAATATTATTTATTATTATAAAAAAAACACCATGAAGAGACCTAAGCCAACATCAGAAGACTTCAGTATTATTCTTTTACCTCTTTCTGAAGGTTGGTTACTTCCTCAACATGCAGTTCTGAGGTCAGTATTTCTGGCTGGTTAAACTCACATTCGGCTTGGGCAACCTGCACAAAAAAAAAAACGTTAGTTTCTTTTCCCCCCCTTTCTAAAAAGATCTAAAATAATCAGTCATAAACTAATATTTCTTTCTTTAGAAGAACCCATTTTAACTAACCATCTCCATCCTGTCCTCCAGCTGGTCTCTGAGCTGCTGCTTCTCCTGCCTCAGTCCCTCCAGGATCTCCTGCAGCTGGTCTCTGTCCTCACTGAGAGACGTCACTCTGCACTGCAGCGTCTCCATCTCCTCACTGTGAGTGTCGGGCGTCCTCTCAGACAGCAGAGCGTCTCTCTCTGCTCGCACACTCTCAAGCTCCTCAGACAGTGTCTGAATCTGTTAAGTTAAAATATAGTCCTAATTGTTATTTCAAATAAACAGTGATGTGAAAACAAAGAAAATCATCATTCAGTTCAGATGGTTATCAATCATTATTTCACGGCATAGTTGAATACTCGATTCAGATTGGTTGATTCCGACATTATAGAAGTTATTAAGTAGGCAAATTAACTCAAACACGTCATGTTACAATTATTTTGCTGCTTGCTACAAAAGGAAAACTTGCGCGGCTCTCATGTCAGGGGTACTTGAGTGAGTGGCATGCAGGCTCTGCATGCACAGCAAACCACAATCAAATCTCTAAATCAAACGGATCCGGTGATTAAAGGTAAAAACACTGAATAAAGTAGTTTCATGTGTTTCTCCAGGGCAGATCGGCGCTGCTAACCGAGCTAGCTCAGCTTGTTGCTCTGATAACTTAAGATCCAGACGTCCGTGACTAAAATCCTTACTCCGGTTAAATATAGTTAAAAAAAATACCAATTGTATAGCATTAAAGTTCAAGAAAGGATGGTTTGCGAAAAAAAACGGTCTTTTCTTCAATTCCTGTATGTTTTCATATCGCAATATATATCGCAGGGGGGGGAAAAAAAAATCGCAATGTCAGTTTTTTCCAATATCGTGCAGCCCTAATTATGGGTATCAGATATATAAATACCAAACAGATCATACATTTTAGACATCCCTCATATCCCTCTATTTCAGCCCTGTTAGAGAATGGCTGATTCTCTGGTGGCGACGTTTCTGATAGGGCCGTGGGTGTAAAGCCCGCCCACAATTCCGATATTACGTCATATCGGACGCAAATCTGGATCAGCTCCGTTATACCCCCGTTTTTAGAGATGTGGGTACGGAGGAAAAGAGAGAGGGTTTATTTTCTGACACTTTGTGAGTTCCCTTACACAGCGGGGACACATATTTACGTATAAAGGTCCTTACACACCAAACTGACACCAAAGAACACGTCCCGACGGAACGTCGCCTCACGTCTTGGCCATCTTTCGCACTGGAACACACCGCAAAGACTTCAGCCGACGGCCAAGTTGCACGTACGAACTGCGCATGCGTGAGTGGCAATAACTCTCCTTACCAGCAGGTGGCGGTAGTGTGTATTCGTCATTCAAAAGAGGCAACAACCGGAAGACAGGCTGCGTGATACACCGAGAGAAGAAGAACAGACTGCGTGATATAAACAAACAACAAATAGCGTGTGCGTTCCATTTTCACTCTACAGCGAGAAGCTCATGGGGCTTTCCTGAACCTGTGTCGAGGGCTGGAGTTAAATGAAATCTCAGATTTGCCTTCTTAATAGTTTGTTTGGGTCCCTCACTTCCTTTTCCAGGGTTCCTGCAGGTTTCGCCAACTCAAATTTAAGACTTTTTAAGACCTTTTTAAGACCACTTCGAATAGAATTTAAGACCTATTTCACGGCAAGAAAGTATGAAGGAAAATTGCTATGAAAGAAGAAATACATCCCATAATTACTTACAAATCAAATGTATTCATGTTCAACATAAGAACAATGACTGAACATAACAGCATAACAGTACAGATAAGAACTGTGTTAGCCAAAAAGTGTGTATGTGTCTCTGTGTGTGTTAGGGCTGTGCAATTAATCGTATTTTATCGCAATTACGATTTTGGCCTGCCACAATTACAAAAACAACATAATCGAAAAAAACGATTATTTTGCTTTGCTAGGTTGTGACAGTGCACTAGAACATATTTGATCCAATTAATTTGAGTCTAATTCATTTGTATTTATCATATTTATATATGTTTAGTAGCTTGTGGAAGTGCGCTCCAAAATATTTGTTGATCTTGTTTATTGGTATTTATTATTTATTTAAATATATCATTTAATTAATTTTTGTATTGGTTTTTCAGTTGAATTATACGTTCAGGGTAATCAACAGTTAAAAAGATACTGTTCAAATTATTATTTGTTTTAAAGTTCAATAAATGGATGTTTTCAAAGTCAATGAATAATCTTATTTAATAATCGTGATATCAATTATTGACCAAAATAATCGTGATTATGATTTTTGCCATAATCCCTAGTGTGTGAGAGAGAGAGAGAGAGAGAGAGAGAGCGAGAGAGAGAGAAACAAGAGCTATATTCAGAGCTCTGCTGCCTTGGCTACAATCTTTCATCTTTGCTGTTGTATGATTGGTGTTTAACTACGGTATTTAGCGTCTACAGTAGGGCTGTGCGATTATGGCAAAAATCATAATCACGATTATTTGGGTCAATAATTGATATCACGATTATTAAATACGATTATTCATTGACTTTGAAAAAATCCATTTATTGAACTTTAAAACAAATACAAATAATCATTTGAACAGTGTCTTTTTAACTGTTGATTACCCTGAACGTATAATTCAACTGAAAAACCAATACAAAAATAAATGATACATTTATATTTACATTTAAATAAATAATATCAAAAATAATAAATACCAATAAACAAGATCAACAAATATTTTGGAGCACACTTCCACAAGCTACTAAACATATATAAATATGATAAATACAAATAAATGAGAAAAAAATAAATTAGATCAAATATGTTGCAGTGACAAAACCTAGCAAAGCAAAATAATTGTTTTTTTCGATTATGTTGTTTTCGTAATTGTGGCAGGCCAAAATCGTAATTGCGATTAAAATACGATTAATTGCACAGCCCTAGTCTACAGCACCTCCGCTTTTAGGGTTGACGTTGAAGACCCAAACGTCGCCCGGAGGTCCAACGGTGTTGTTGCGGGAGCTGCTGCACTAGCTAACGCTACATTAGCCAAACAAACGCTAATTTCTTTTGCAAAAGGTGCAGCGGGCTTCAAACACGTTCCCTCCACTGGTTTCAACCAAGCACTAAATTCGATGTTTTCCAACCAAATACGGTTGAACTTATACTTCCCCATATTTATTTGTAAGTAGATTCGAAGATACATGAGTTTCTGACTGCCGCTAGCTGAAGCTTGGTTGCTAGGTTACTAGCTGGGTGTTCTCCGTTAAGGGGCCGGGGGAAACAAAGTTAGTGATTACTGGTTCCATGTTGATTTATTTCAATACAAATTGTTGGGGGGAACTGAAAGGCTCTTACCGTACAGGTTACTTTGCAGCCCGGACATTTCCCCCAAAACACATTTTAGACGCAATCGCAACACAGAAGTACCTTTCAAATCCCATAATTTTTAAGACCTTCTAAATCATATTTAAGACCTTTCTTATTTTTTTGGTCATATTTAAGACCTTTTTAAGGCCTTAAATTCAGATTATCAAATTTAAGACTTTTTAAGACCCCGCGGGAACCCTGTTTTCGCTTATCATGCACTGATTCGCTAAGCTGAACAGCCAATCAGAGTGATTTCTTTGGCCGACGGCCTTTAGCCGACAGCTTCCCGACTCAACATGTCGAATCGGCGGCGGAAGGTGTCGGCACGGCCGAAAAGACACGACGGTGCAGTACACACCAAGACACACCAATCTGAGTAGGGCGACACGTCGCTCATTGACATCTATCGACGCCGAAAATCGGCTTGGTGTGCAAGGACCTTTAAAGACATCAAAAAGTGCATTTTGCATGATAGGACACCTTTAATACGTTTTCGGAGTAAAGTTGTTCGTTTATTTAGTATGTGGGCGTGTAATAAGCGGGATAATGAGCAGTGAGGCGGTCATTATTGGATTCAGGTTGATCATGGAGCCCTACGTGAAGCGGTTGGGTGTTCTTATTCCAATAATGACCGCCTCACTGCACATTATGCCTCACTTAAGATTGTGTCTAAATTCACTGGATTGATTCAAAAGAGTGTAGTCCTGCCTGATTGTGCAGCTCCTGCAGCTGGAGGGTAATCTCTGCATCACTCCCATCACTCGCTCTGCTCTCCAGCTCTGCCTTCTGACTCTTCAGTGCGCTGATCTCATCTTGGAGAACTCTCACCTTCTCCTGAGACACCCTCAGCTCCTCCTGGTTCTCCATCATCTGAAAGAGATTACCACCACAAGTGTTCAAGTGAAGATCTATTTTGTACAAAGTTACTTACAGCTTGCATTTACATTTCTTGTGCCACTTGTTCCTGAAGAGGTGATAATTAGTAAATATAAAGTCCAGTTTTACTAAATGTAACATGATTTTTTGATGTCCATCAAAGCCTTGTAGTAAACCTGAGGTAACTCCTCTGTTGAGACTTGTAAAAACATGCTTTAAGATGACAACAAAGGTGGGGTTAAAGGAGTTTGTAGAACAAACATGATTCTGATGAAGTAAGGATCAAATTAAGAATCATATTGGTGTCAGTAATAGTATGTTTAGATTTTACAATGAATACTTTAAAGCTGAAGTAAGCACAGAGTTGTTGTCAGAGTATCCTACAAAATGTCATTTAGTAAAAAAAGAGTATTCCAGAAGCATTAAGGAAGTCTTACAAGTGTTTGCAGCTCCTCTATCTGTGCACTGGTCTCGTTGGGAGGAGCTTCCTGTTGGGATGTCTGTGCATTCTCCAGCTGTTTGATCGTCTCCCTCCGTTGGCGGTTCTTCTCCAGGGCTGTCCTCAGCTCCTCCTGATTCTCAATCATCTGTTTGGGAAAAAAATAATTTATGTTTGGGCTACACCAGCGTTTCTCAAAGTGTGGGGCGCAGAGATGTGATAGGTGGGTCGCGAATGGACGTGAGATTTTTTTTGGACCTCAGGCCAGAATCGAACCTGGGTCCTCGCGGGCGGTAGTGGACTGTTACAGCCGGAGACTTGCAACAGCGGTGGACTTTCACAAGATTTAAAGATCTCCTATCAAGTTATTTCTAGGCATATATTATGGGTATCAGATATATAAAAAACATAAAGTGTTTTGCTCAAAATACCAAACGGATCATACATTTTAGACATCCCTCATATCCCTCTATTTCAGCCCTGAATGGCTGATTCTCTGGTGGCCACGTTTCTGATAGGGCCGTGGGTGTAAAGCCCGCCCACATTTCCAATATTACGTCCTATCGGACACAAACCTGGATCAGCTCCGTTATACCCCCGTTTTTAGAGATGTGGGTACGGAGGAAAAGAGAGAGGGTTTATTTTCTGACACTTTGTGAGTTCCGTTACACAGCGGGGACACATATTTACGTATAAAGGTCATTACACACCAAACTGACACCAAAGAACACGTCCCGACGGAACTTTAAAAATCACGCTGTGAAAGTCCACGGCCCACCTATGCCAGCGCCCCACCGAAGGCAGCAGCCCACCAACGGCAGCGGCTCACCGGGAAAAGTCCTGAATCTCCCGATGGCCAATCCGAGCCTGCTCACACACACAAAACTGAAACCAAAATAATTTACAGACATATGTAAAAATCTCTCATGTGAACACACATGTGAAACGCTCTCACACACACACAACAGCGTTGCAGTCGGGAAGAAAAGCAATGTGGAGCGGCATCTCACCACTTCATAAGGAGTTTAACCGTGACACTTTTCGAAATCCCGTTTGCAAATAGGCCTATGTTTATTATTATTTTTTATTGCAAGCCGTCATCCCCACAGCCTCTGTGAGAGAGCAAGAGAGAGAGAGCACACTTTTATCTATTTAACATAGCCTAGTTGTAAAAAATAAAGCAATACATAATGAAAAAACACAGTGAAAAAAACAAAAACAGTTTAACCTGTTAAGCTCCGAGCCTGTTTTTCAGGTCTCAGGCTCGAAAATGACATTCCCAGAACAAATGACCATATCTTCCCTTCTAAAAGGGTTAAATTAATAATCTTTTTTCTCAAAGTAATGATAAGCCTGTGAGTTGGATGTAGAAGAGTCAGAATCAATATAGATGTTTTTTATTTTAAAGAAAATTCAGATTTTACATAGTAAAAAAACTGTGAATTATAGCGTCCGTCCAAATATTCTTTTTGACTTATAGTGAAAACTACCCTTGGATAATGTGTTAGTAGACTAAACGCTTTAGGAATCCAAAGTACAACATATAATATATATCCGAATATTCGTTCGTTGGAGTACTATTCGGGTTTCAATTTCGTTATTCGGATATTCGTTTTTATTTTTATTTGAATGTATTGAAATCTCCAATATCAACGTAAGAGCGTGTGCCTCTTCGGGGGGTGCTAAGACTTAACCATAAACGTTATCGTTTACTTTCTCCGTCTTTATATGTAGATATTACTTTTCTCCGTTAATCCCGTCACGTTGTTTCCAAAGCAACAACAACTTCCTGTCAACTGCGCTAACTCTCCTTCAAAATAAAAGGATGTCCATAAATAGGAAGCCAAGCCAAATTACACTTAAGACATATTCAACTGCAACGAAAGTAACAAACACAATGCGATATCCTTTTCAATTTCAAAGAACACAAATTGGGTTACATTAACAAATAACTATAAAACGACAATACTGTAGAATAACAAAATGAATGCCGTGAATACACCGAAATATACGTGTTGAAGCGGTTCGCTGCTGATTATGCCGCCGCCGCTGGCTCATGATACTTGTGCTTGTACTTATGAAATATATATGTAAAAATATATTGCACAGTATTCATGTGTGCCACATTTTCAATTAAATGTAGTCAATTAAAGTTGAGAACATTTTCTGACAAATCTTTGTTGATAAAAAAAGCCAGATAACTTCTTTCTAGGGATGGGTATCGTTAAGGTTTTAACGGTACTACTACTTTTATCGATACCGCTTATCGATCCGGTCCTTTAACGGTACTCTTATCGGTTCTTTTGGAAGAAAAAAATAAGGTAAACTAACTAAACAAATTGTAAACAAAATGAACATTGCTTTTTATTTAAATTAAATAAATAATATTTTACATCAAGGGGATGGACTCGGGATGGGGCTACAGAGAAAGAAAGTCGAAAACTGTGCATTTCTCTGTCTGAATGTGGTGCACTTTTGCTAAATGTTTAGACAAATTGCTTGTGTTACCGCCCTGACATGCTAAACTCTTATTGCATTTTTGGTAACGAGCATTGTCCAGCCACACCGAGAGGTAAAGTTTAACCACACCTTGGGGCACTTAGTTCTCTCCGCCATCTCCTCCGTGTGTATGTGTTGCATGCATGTAGCAGCTGCGTGTGTATAAACTGCCCCGCCCCCTCGCACACAGACAGGGGAGAGAGATCTCTCGTCTGGATTGGAAAGATCGAAAATACATCATAGACGCATTTTTTTTTTTTTTGCATATTAGAAACGGAGTTGGCGACACTAAGACTGCAATATAATGTTTATGTAGCAATAATACACATGACATGTCTCCAGTACCGATAAAAAGACCGATAACGTCTGAGTTTAACGGTACCACGGTCTTTAATAATTCAGCCACGGGGCTCCTTTAATACCGGGGCTCGGTACCCATCCCTACTTCTTTCTATAACAAGCTTGAAATACACCCTTCATATTTCCACTTATAAGCAATCTGAGGCTTCCGTGTTAAGGAATTATTGTAACAAAATAAATGAAACCCTACGGAGAGCTGCGATGTAGGCTGATTCAAATATCTGTCAAAAATGTACCTACATTAGATTTATTTTGCTAACCTATAACTTCACTTATAGTTAGTGGCCCAGCCTTTCGTATATTTTTCTGTAAGTGCCCCTGTGTCACATGGTAACTCACCATGTCTACATTTTCCTGAAGGTCTCCCTGGAGCTGGTCTCTCTCTGCAGTGAGAGATGTGACTGCAGAGAGCAGCTTCTCCATCTCCTCTGCAGAACTCTGAGCAGCAGCACTCTGCTCAGACAGGAGAGTCTCTTTCTCAGCACGCACACTCTCAAGTTCCTGTGACAAACTCAGCATCTGTTGGGAAGATTTCAAACTGACAGTCAGAACACTGACAAAGAAGGACTGCTTTTGAAAGACTGCAGATCAGACACGTCACTCACATGTTCCCCTAAAACAGACTCCTTCTGCTCGTAGAGTTTCACCAGATCGGAGTGCTTGGTCCTTTGCTGCTGCATCTCGTCTTGAAGAGACTGTAGAATAATTTGTGTCTCAACTGCCTACAAATAAGAGACAATATTGTAAATAAACAAACAAGGAATAATTTTGACCAAAGGAAACTTTTATAGCCAGGAAAATAAAGCTGGAGAAGAGGTGACTTCGAGCAAGGGCTGTGAATTTAAAAAGGCTGGCAACATGGAAGCTTAACTTAAATTTGTGAACAAATTGGCACAGAGAATATTTTAAACGTATAAAAATATCTCATTTGTGTCAAAGGACGAGACTGTTAATTGGTCAACATTATAAATGAGAAATTAATGAGAAAATTAACAAATCTGTTGTTTTTCTAACAATATAGTTTAGTTGTGTACCCCAAAGTTTTATGTTAGAAATGTATAGTACATGTCCACAGCCAGAGATGGAGTACTCGAGTGCCGATTTTCGGGACTCGGGACTCGACCTCGCGCACTGATTGACGCGACTTGGACTCGTGAATACTCGCGCACGATGACTTGGACTCGGACTCGTGAATTCTTGCGTACGCTGACTTAGACTCGTGAATTTTTCCCCCCACGATGACTCGGACTCGACTTGTACATTGACGCTCCTACTTGGACTCGAGCAAGTTTTCTCTGGAGTCTGATGTCCTCTATCCTGGCATGTGCACCTGTGAGGAGAGTTCACGTACTGGGCCCCACTATTCCAGTCTAAAGATGTCTAGAGACACACCCCGCATCGTGCTGTATGCTTTCACACATTCTGCTTCCACATTGGAAAAGAGCAGCGCAAAATGCTCGTTATGTGGAAACAATATTGAAGAGAAGGCTCCGTAACACATTACTCTAAGGATGGAGTTCAGACATATAGGCTGTCTTGAACACTATCATCAGAGTAACGTGATCTAATCAATAAACAAAGATTCAGCCGATAACACGAAAGCACACGGCTACTTAACATGCAGAATGACGTCATTTTGCATGCTAAGTAGCCAGGTGCTTTCTGGGGCTAAATCTTTATCAGTAAACCGATTTAACCGGTAAAAGTTCCTTCAAAATAAGAGTCCCGATCTTATTACTATCAAAATAGTGCAAAACTAAAACTTTACCATAGGAAAATATTGGCATACAAATATAATCACTTCTCTAAAAGGTAACTCATTTTAAATATAGTTAGACATATTAAAGGTAATTTACAATAATAATAATAATATTAGTAATAAGCTTTATATTTGTATAGCACCTATTACAAGACTTGTAGCCAAACTGGCTTCACAGCAGTTCAATAGACACATTAGTATAACATGACAGGATAAAAGCAATGTAGAGGAGCAGCTACATTTCAACACATATATCCATGAAGATTAATACATGAAGACTTGTGACTCGGACTTGACTTGGACTCTTCTGAGGTGACTCGGACTTGGACTCCAACACAGGTAATGATGACTCGGACTCGACTCGGACACTCCTTGGTGACTCGGACTCGAAGAGTGGTGACTCGAGAGTGACTTGGACTCGTGAATTGGTGACTTGACTACAACACTGTCCACAGCACATAGAAACTGCCAGTGTTTCCCCTACCATTGTCTTGGAGGGGCGCTGCGCCCCGCCAACGGAGCCCCGCGCCTCCCCTGAGATTCAAGGTGTTTAAAAAAATATATATATTTATTTTTTCTTTTAAATAAATAAGTATATATATATATAGCACCAAATTGCAACTAATCTATATCTACTGTCACTTTTCACATTGAACATGTGCTCTTTTATTAAATAAACTAAACGCTTTCATTTTAAGTTGTGGGTTTAGTGTTTTTGACCCTAAGAAACACTGATGCATTAATCAATAACAATAATCCACAGCTCCTCTCTCTGCTCCAGAGGATTAAAAAAAATAAATATCTCAATATATACTGCTGCTACCACATTCCATGCATCAGTAATTATAATCCAAGATTATATTAATATACAACATCATAACACTGACAGGCAAATGATGTATCATCATGTACATCTGTATCCTCTGACTTTTATTGTAGTATAGCTAATTGTATCCTCATTCTAATGGTGTGTTATCTAATGGCTGTAGTATGAAGGTACGAAATAAGGTTTTGTATTTTGCAGTAGCGGTAAAAAGTGGTTTATTATCAAATGTAGAACTGTACAATGTAAACAATCGACTAAAATACAATAAGATAAAAAATATTAAGTAATAGGCCTACAATTTAAAAAAAAAATAGCCACATCGTCCAGGGTCCTGTCCGTTAAATACTTGAAGAAGCTATTGTCCACCTCATGCAGGAAGTGTGGAAGCAAATTACGTGGCAACCGAGTTGGTCTTCGGTTTCTTCATTCCAGATCGCCATGATTTAAAATAAATTCTTGCGTCCAGGTGAGATGAAAATGAAAAATAATAGACGTCTGTGTGTGCCTTCTTCACTTCCGTTTCGCTTCTCATGCTCTGATTCGCTAAGCTGAACAGCCAATCAGAGTGATTTCGGCCAAAAACACACGACGGTGCGGGACACACCAATCTGAGTAGGGCGACAGGACGCTCATCGACGGCCAGACATCTATCGACGGCCAAAATCGGCTTGGGGTGTAGGGGCCTTAAGGGACCCCTACTATATATTTCTAACATAAAACTTTGGGGTACTCAACATTTCCGGGTTCATAATAGGACTCTTGGAGCTCGCAAACAGACTATTATCAAACAGCAATGTAGTCACTCACCATGTCTACATTTTCTCCCTGGAGCTGGTCTCTCTCTGCAGTGAGAGATGTGACTGCAGAGAGCAGCTTCTCCATCTCCTCTACAGAACTCTGAGCAGCAGCACTCTGCTCAGACAGGAGAGTCTCTTTCTCAGCACGCACACTCTGCAGCTCTTCAGACAGCTCATCCAGCTAGAGGTTTCAGAAGGAAAAAAACTCAGTTGCAATGGGCTGGTGGGATTGTGTAACGTGAGCAACACAAAGTTTGCAGATCCCCAGGGCTTTCGAAAGCTCTGCGCCCGGCGAAAAAAAAACAATAACATTTTTGAAGGAGAGGCAAGGGGGAGGCTTGTTTTGTCATTTCTATCACTTTAAATGCAAAAACAAACTATTAACCCGTTAAGCCCGAGAGACCCCGGAACCGGGGCACTGCCGCAACATCTTGCAGGAAACAGTGTCTGAGGGCATGTTCATTTAATAAACTATGAATGTTTTATATCCATGTAACGGGAAGAAACTCATCTAACTGATCATTTTTATTTATTTTTCAAAAGAAAACCCACAATGCTAACACTGAGCCTCTGAATTAGCAACGAGCGAAAAATGCTAACAGATTACTGCACCGAAAATCACTCACAAAACCTTATTATTTATCTCTTCTCCACATCCATGACATCGATTCACATCGTGAGGTGACACAGAATCGAAGGGTACCCTCATTATCACTGAATTATACGAATTTGCGACGTTATAAACAAAAACAGACATCAAAACAGGTGACGCTAGGTAGCTAAAAATGCTAACATTTTTACCTTGGCTCTGTAGTCTCTCCAAAGTGGTCTTCAATGGCATTAAAATGATAAAAACGCTGCTGAAGTTAATCCAATGTGTCTGTGTCCCTTTGAAATGATTTCTGATAATCCATAAGCAATAAAGCTAGAGATAGGTTCACTCTGATGCAAAATTACATGCGCAAAGCCCCCACCTTTTCGTTTCACAATGAGTGTGTGTGGGGGACTCCCCCTTCGATTCTATTGGCTCTTACGGACCGTCCACACAGCAGCGTTAAAAAAATCTTGAAACGCTTCTGCCCATTCACTTTGAATGGGGTGACGTCATTTGCCTCACTTTTCGCCGAACTGCATTGTGGGCAGGTGAGCGGAGATTTTCAGGATTTTCAGGATTCAAAGTTGAGCAATGTTCAACTTTTGAAGCTGAGGTGGAAGCGTCAGCCAATCAAATCCTGTGTATGCAAATCTGACAGTTCAAGCACTAGCCAATCAAACCGCGTGTATGCTGGGAGAGACATACCGCAGGTCATTTCCTCATATTCCAAAAAATGGAGGAGAAATTAGCGGTAGGGAATCACCCGGTGCTTTATGACCAGTCCTTATTTACCTACCGGGATATAAACCGGAGGAGCCAGGCATGGAGGGAGGTGGCAGAGACAGTGGTATGTTTTCGCCTGTTTGGGGAGTTTATATCCAGTTTACTTCAAACTGTTTTGCTTCGTATGTCGGGGGCGGGAGATTCATGTGATTGGTTGTTGGTGCCTTGCTCGCAAAAAATCCCCTAGCTTCAGATACGCCCACCTCCAAGATTTTTTTAACGCTGCTGTGTGGACGGTCCGTTACGGTCAGAAAGAGGTGTCAACCATCAAAATCGAGCAAGGTAGGCCAGAGATATGGAAAATCCACCCAAATGACCCCAGAAGTGGTTTCTTTTTGCTAAATCTCTCTAAAAAGGTCAAATGTCACTTGTTTTGCATCAATCTTGATACAGGGTACTTATATGTTGTACTTTGGATTCCTAAAGCTTTTAGTCTACCTTACCATCATCCAAGGGTAGTTTTCACTATAAGTAAAAAAGAATTTTTGGACGGACACTATCATTTACAGTTTTTTTACTATGTTCAATCTGAATTTTCTTTAAAATAAAAAACATCTATATTGATTCTGACTCTTCTACATCCAACTCACAGGTGTATCATTACTTTGAGAAAAAAGATTATTAATTTAACCCTTTTAGAAGGGAAGATATGGTCATTTGTTCTGGGAATGTCATTTTCGAGTCTGAGACCTGAAAAATAGGCTCAGGGCTTAACACGCAGACCACGGCTGTCTAGATGCAGGAATGAGTCTTAAGCTGGAAATAGTAGCATTTTAGCCATTCAGGTCCCGCCTCGTCAGTCAGTGGTTGTGTTATGATTGACCGGTCGTTACTTTAAGACTATATAAACATACATACAAATATACGTCACTTGGTTCCCGGAAGACAAAAATGGAAAAAGAAAAATCTCAAACGAGGCGTTCTGGGGCAGCATAGACAGGTCTTTTCTGTGTTCGAGTTTTACTCGCTACAGGGTGTACTTTGAGGGTTTGTGACTCTGCAGACCGTTTACATGCATAAAAAGCTACATAACACACAAGGGGACGGGTAATAACCGGAAAAGCATGACATGGGACCTTTAAGTATTTATCATTTGAATTAAGTGTTACTATTTTAATAGTCGGACTAAGACTTTTCAAAGTTCGGAACAGGGGTTTTTCAGAGTTACTATGAGTTTTTATTTATTAAATCAACCAAACAATTTTTGTATTTATAAATCCATGTGTATATCTTGGATTAAGCCGCAGCGACACCCGACTGATTCTGATGTCCTACTTTGCATGGAGGATGAATGGAGGACTCACCTGCTTCATCAGACTGTCCACCTTCTCTGGAAGAGTCTGGAAAGAGGCCAGCTCCTCCAGCTGAGCTTTGAGCGCTCCCTCTGCTTCCTGAGACACCGTCAGCTCTCTGCTCAGCTGGGCCACTCTCCTTTCAAGCTCCATGCTGTCTATCAGATCTGGGACAGAAAACATCTTACAACTCTGATCTCATTCCACAGATTGAATGTCTACTCTTATAACACCTGACTTTGAACGTACTTTGTGGTACTTTTCCATCCAGCAGTGAGGTGAGCTTTGTGTTCTCGTCAAATACCACATTCAGCTCTTTTTGGAGATCGCTCTGCATCTTTCTGAAGCTCGTCTTCTCTGTGTCGAGTTTACAGCGCAGGCTTCTCACCTCAGCTTCCATCTTCTCATGGTTGGCACTCAGAATCAGCTGGAGAGGAGATAATGACAAGACACATTAGATTTAAAAATAATAATAAAACGGCATGCAATTTAACTTTTAAATAAAAGTGACCTTTAATAACTAAAACACCAATAACTAAAAAATCAATACAAAATATGTTTATTTTCCTTCCATATTTGTACAAATATGGTTGGATAAAAAAGAAAATGTCCTCCAATTTCAATTATATTTTGGAAGATATCCCTTCTTCTTTTACCAAAATGATCTTTTGGCAATTTATGTCTTTAACTTATTGACCAAAAAAAAGGAAGCTTGAAGGAGGGGTTTTGACCTTCTGAAGGTCGTTCTGCCCTTTGAGGGCAGGAGAGTTGAACTTAAAACTTTGAAAATGTACAATATTGGACCAATATTATCAAAGAAGATCAAATATATCACAATAATATTATTTTGAGTAAAAGTTGGCCTAAACCACACGACACTAGATGGGTATCGTTAAGGTTTTAACGGTACTACTACTTTTATCGATACCGCTTATCGATCCGGTCCTTTAACGGTACTCTTATTGGTTATTTTGAAGAAGAAGAAAAAAAAGGTAAATTAACTAAACAAAATGAACATTGCTTTTTATTTAAATTAAAGGGGACCTATCCTGCAAAATGCACTTTTGTACATCTTTTATACATGAATATGTGTCCCCGGTGTGTCAGGGAACTCGACAAGTGTCAGAAAACACAACCCTCTCTTTTCCTCCATACCCAAATCTCTAAAAACGGGGCTGCAACGGATCCGATACAGAAAATTCTCTGACGTCAGGAACGAGGAGCTCCGCCTATATGGCCAACTCTCCACCTATCAGGGGAATTTGGGCTTGGGCAACGGCCGGCCATTGCCGCTCGAAAGCGCTGGAGACGCTGTAGTACATATGCCAGGCCTGTAAGTGGCGCTGTAGTCTGCCACGAAAGCAGCGAAGAAGACTTCCCTTGCATGGTTGCCATGGTTGCCCTTCTGTTTATTCTCCGCTGTGGCTTTTTGTCTCCCTCCCCGAGGCAAGCGTTTGCTCCTCCTGCTGCTGTAATTCAATGCAATCCCTCCCCGTCGAGGCAAGCACTGTAATTCTCTCCGGTAGTCCACCAGCAGATGACAAACACCCACCTTTCCACCTCTTCCAAGGGACCGTGCGGCAGAGTTTGTTAGATTTTTTTTCGCCGGTCAACATGTCCGTTAAAGTTTAAATCTTCCGGACAAAATTAGAAAAGTGCCGGTCAAAGGTCTTCTTTGTTATTTATTGAGCTTTAAAACAAATGAATAATGACTCTATATAATCATATAAGAATAAAACACGGAGGACGGAGATCTCTTTTTCTCCCCCTCTTCTGACAGCCCAGCAGCTGATCTCAAAGCACGCTCCCCTCTCCTGCAGGGGGGCGTAGTCAGCTGCAGCTCATTTGCATTAAAGCTACGTCACAGAATCAGCCCCTGCAAACACACGTCAGTGTTTTCCCCTAAGTTTATTGCCTTGGCAGGGTGCCCGATTTTTTTTAATTTTTAATTTTTTTTATCCTCTGGAGCAGAGACGGGAGCTGTGGATTATCGTTATTGTACAGTAACAAAGTATTTGTACATTCAAAAGTACAGTGTTACACTGTACTTTATTACTTTTATTCAAACTGTATTCCCTTCTTATCATGTAGCCTACACTTCTTCCTTTCATTGATACATTTAAATCACCTGACTACAGCATATAACATACCTGCTGCAACCCTGTGCTGCTGCTGCTTCTCTCTGCCTCATCCTCTATTGCTGGAGGCAGCTCCACCTCATCTGATCTCTGATATGAAAGCAATCGTGTTATGATCATATTGAGCTATTGGTGTGAGTCTAACATTAAACAAGCAGTCTGCTTGTCATACATTGCTGACGATACATTTTAAGAGGCAATTTGTTGAGTCACTGCCGCTAAATGCCGGTAGCATCAAGCTAGCAAATCCTGCATTAGCCTCACATCAACAGGTGTAGACAGAACATCCAATTATCCTGAGCTAATTTACTGAATAAACCAACTCACATCTCCTGTCTTTTTTTTCACCCAACTCATTAGACTATTCTTCTGCTGGCGTTTCATTGTTTTCTGTCAAATTCAATACTGTAGTTCAAAACCGCGGTACCTGCTCACCATCTGTGAGCTATTTTTAGAATGCGCACGCTACGTTCGTTGTCGCGTTCGCGGGCGTCCACCTGGGCAGGCTGTGTGTGTCCTTCTCCCCCGTGACGATAACGGCTTGAGGTTAAAAAAATAATAATAAACGAATTTAAAACTTGGGGGGGGGGCACAAACGGGCAGACAGCAGAGCTCAGGGCAATAATGCAGATTTGTTTGACTTTTTTTAAACTTTGTTGTTCTTCTCCTTTCCTCCGCTCTTGTCTCTGATTGTGAGTGTGTGCATTCGCGTGTGTGGGGAGCGGAGCCCCGCCCTTCAGAAACAGAGCGGAGGGAGAATGTGAATACGCAAAGCAGTGGACACTGAAACATGCACATACATTGGATAAATAACATAGGCGTTTAGTTTATTTAATAAAAGAGCACATGTTCAATGTGAAAAGTGACCGTAGATAGATTACTTCAGTTGCAATTTGGTGCTATATATATATATAAAAAAAAATGTATTTAAAAAGAATATATATATATATATATATATATATATATATATATATATATTCTTTTTAAATACATTTTTTTTTTTAAACACCTTGAATTTCAAGCGGGGCGCGGGGCTCCGTTGGCAGGGCGCAGCGCCCCGCCAAGACAATGGTAGGGGAAACACTGCACGTGATGAAGCGGTTCGCTGCCGATTACTACGCACCCCGCGCGCGAGCCGAATATTCGCTGTCGATTACCAAATATCCGGAGCCCGAAAAATGGTATTCGGGACAGCCCTAATACCCATCCCAACACCCTATCTCTTTTCGATACGACAGTCAAAATCAGCCATAGGTTTATTCAAAACACCTTTAACATTTTAAGTGATAGTTCATTTTTTTCCCACTTACATTCATCTCCTCCACAGCCATGTGTTCACTGCGCAGGACAGCCCACTCCTTCTTTGTATCCCTGCTGAGGCCCTCAGCGTCACCCAGAGAGCGCTGCAGCTTCTCCACCTCCTGCACTAGGTCCTTACCGCTCTGCAAGGAGGGAAACATCACAGACTAAGTCAGCTCAATATGTCACATGTAAACTCCTTTATTAAGCATAGCACACTTGTTGGGAAAAATATTTGGCCTTTCCTAATTTTCCTACCATTATTTAGGAAGCGAACACAGATTACACACACACACACACCTTTTTAAACTTGCCTTAAATATCAAAAGAACTTCCATTTCTGTATATGTTTAAATTTGAACACTTTCAATTAGCTTTGTCTATTTTATTCCAAAGCCGTGATCCTATTCTGAAAGATTATATTTGCCTTGTAATACTAATTTGCCATGCAAACAGAATAATTAAGTATTTAGGCGAAGAAATCCAATCAGAATTGTGTAAAAATGTTTTTGTAAATGCATTCAAAGCTCAGAAATACCATACTGCAGACATTTTAACCAAAGACATCTCACCTAAATGTCCCTGGTAATAATCATGTTTGCTTGTAGATTATAACCACACATTACGTGCTTAAGGAATCGGCTAAATGTAGATAACTCGGGGTTCCTGCAGGTTTCGCCAACTCAAATTTAAGACTTAAGACCTTATTAAGACCACTTTGAATAGAATGTAAGACCTATTTCACGGCAAGAAAGTATGAAGGAAAATTGCTATGAAAGAAGAAATACGTCTCATAATTACTTACAAAGTAAATGTATTCATGTTCAACATAAGAACAATGACTGAACATAACAGCCCAGAACTGTGTTAGCGTGTTAGACAAAAAGTGTGTGTGTGTTAGGGCTGTGCAATTAATCGTATTTTATCGCAATTACGATTTTGGCCTGCCACAATTACAAAAACAACATAATCGAAAAAAACGATTATTTTGCTTTGCTAGGTTGTGACAGTGCACTAGAACATATTTGATCTAATTAATTGTAGTCAAATTTATTTTTATTTATCATATTTATATATGTTTAGTAGCTTGTGGAAGTGCGCTCCAAAATATTTGTTGATCTTGTTTATTGGTATTTATTATTTTGATATTATTTATTTAAATGTATCATTTATTTTTGTATTGGTTTTTCAGTAGAATTATACGTTCAGGGTAATCAACAGTTAAAAAGATACTGTTCAAATTATTATTTGTTTTAAAGTTCAATAAATGGATGTTTTCAAAGTCAATGAATAATCGTATTTAATAATCGTGATATCAATTATTGAAAAAAATAATCGTGATTATGATTTTTGGCATAATCGAGCAGCCCTAGTGTGTGTGTGTGTGTGTGTGTGTGTGTGTGTGTGTGTGTGTGTGTGTGTGTGTGTGTGTGTGTGTGTGTGTGTGTGTGTGTGTGTGTGTGTGTGTGTGAGAGAGAGAGTGACAAGAGCTATATTCAGAGCTCTGCTGCCTTGGCTACAATCTTTCATCGTTGCTGTTGTATGATTGGCGTTTAACTACGGTATTTAGCGTCTACAGCACCTCCGCTTTTAGGGTTGACATGGACCAAAACGTCGCCCGGAGGTCCCCCGGTGTTGTTGCGGGAGCTGCTGCACTAGCTAACGCTGCACTAGCAAAACAAACGCAAATGTATTTTGCAAAAGGTGCAGCGGGCTTCAAACACGTTCCCTCCACTGATTTCAACCAAGCACTAAATTCGATGTTTTCCAACCAAATACGGTTGAACTTATACTTCCCCATATTTATTTGTAAGTAGATTTGAAGATACATAAGTTTCTGACTGCCGCTAGCTGAAGCTTGGTTGCTAGGTTACTAGCTGGGTGTTCTCCAATAAGGGGCCGGGGGAAACAAAGTTAGTGATTACTGGTTCCATGTTGATTTATTTCAATACAGATGGTTGGGCGGAACTGAAAGGCTATTACCGTACAGGTTACTTTGCAGCCCGGACATTTCCCCCAAAACACATTTAGACGCGATCGCAACACAGAAGTACCTTTCAAATCCCATCATTTTTAAGACTTTCTAAATCATATTTAAGACCTTTCTTATTTTTTTGGTCATATTTAAGACCTTTTTAAGGCCTTAAATTCAGATTTATCAAATGTAAGACTTTTTAAGACCCCGCGGGAACCCTGTAACTATAACAGTTCGTGAAAAGAGAAGCTAGAAGTTGCAACTTTACGATGTTCAAATGGGACAAGACATACCATACTCTGAAGTTCCAGTGCAAATTCAGTTTTCTTCTTCAGCTCAACAGTCAGAGTTTGTAGTTTGTTCTTGTAAACACAAAAGTTAAAATATTATTTAACAAAATTGCTACAACAAAGTGCGGCTTGTAATAGTTATATGAAGAATACAAATCATATATTTCCAAATAACCCAAAATGTCTACACTTGGGGCATGTTGTCTTACCTGCAGATCCAGACACTGAAGCTCAGAGGCTTCAACAGTCTTCTTCAAGTTGGCCATTTCATTTTGCAACACATTCTGTTAGATCACACAAACAAAATGACAGAAGGTAAATGAAAGCCCAACACCCAATCTACAGTCCAAGCATCGTAATATATATATATATATATATATATATATATATATATATATATATATATATATATATATATATATATAGATAGAGAGAGAGAGCTCTGTTTTCCAGCCTCAGTCTATAATAAATTAATTAAATCACACACAACCAAAACAATAAATTAAATAATTTAATATATGTAATTTATGTCAGTGGTCTAAAATGGTCTTACAACAGTGCCGACAATATTATCGTTTATCGCAATAATTTCCAGGAAAATGTATCGTCCAACAAAATTAATTATCGTGACAGGCCTACTTAGTAGGATTAAAAGCAGCATGAGCCTCGACCCGACGCAGTCCCCCATTGTTGTTGTTGTGAGTGGCGCTGCAGAGAAAATCAGCGACATAAACGGTCTTGTCAATCGGGCTCTGGCCGGTGGAGACAACCGCGGCAAAAAAGGCGAGCCACTTCCGAACCAAAAGAGCAGTAGCACGGAGCTAGAACTACAACCGGCTTGATGGGAAGGGGTTTATTGCCCCTTTCCCATCAAAGCAGTTCCAGGGCTATTTCGGGACTAGTGTCCAATTAAGCACCGGTCCTTCCCGTTTCCACCGCAGCAGGACCAGCTCTTTGTCCCGAAAACCGGTTCTTATCTGGCCCCACTGGACTGCCCGTCAAGAACCAAGAACCAAATACATCACGCTTACGTTGGAGGCGGGTGCGCTTAGCAAAGTGACTAGAATGTAAAAAATACGCCGGTAAAATGTGCCTGTAGAAAACGGCTTATGCCACAATGTGATAACGACAACAATTCAAGATAGTCAGATGAGCTTCAGTTGCTATGATAAAATCACCTGTCTAATACAAGAGAAACTTTAATAACGGCCTTGTGATGCCAGAAAGCGTAAATTCAGTCTGAAACTAATTCACTAATGGGGGATATGCAATAGTTGCTTGTGTGAATTGTGAATTACTGCTTTCCAACGGTCGGTAGATGCCGCTGAACGACATTAATAAACCATGAAGCACTGCACCCTGGGAAATAGTTTAACGTTGGAGAAGTTGTTCTTGAATTTGATCTGGCTTCTTATTATTAATCAGGGTTCTTACACCTTTTCCAAAGTCAAATTCAAGCACTTTAAGCATTTTCAAGGTGCATTTTCAAGCATCTTACAGCTGTTGTAAATTACATATTTATATACACATACTTATACTCAAATGATTATTTCCCTACCTCACATTAAATCAGATGTTCTTTATGCTATAAACAACCAAATGTGTGTTTCGTAATAGCATTCTACATGAGGATGAAAAATTAAAGAAAATAAAACTAAGTTTAATATTTCAAAATGAGTGACCCATCTGTAAGTAGACTGGGCATCCCATATAACCTGGCTGAGCAATATAAAACAATCAGCCAAATAACTTTTCAATAAATTCTTGATTAACATTTTTGAGGTACTTTTAGGTTGGCAGTAAACATAAGGCTCTCCAAGGTAAGGCCAAAGGGTGCATTATATGCACGCGTATACTGTATAAACTCAAATGTAAATTTTCCTTCACATTGAATCAGCAATCAGAAATTGTGCAAATCAAATCAACTTGAGTTGAAAAAGCAAACAAAAAACCTGCACAGAACACTGCATTGAATCATTCAAGGTAAGGCTAAATAGCACAAGGCCTATTAGGGAGTGTCTTTTATGGCGCGTTTTCACTACACGGCCTCGCTCGGCCCCGCTCGGTATGGCTGGGCCTCGTTAGGACTGGCTCACTTTATGGCGCATTTCCATTACAGTTTAGGAACTGGGGTAGTATCTATAGTAACGCAGTGTAGGCGGAGCCGTGACGTGATCTTCAGAGAACCCCAGAAAAACAACACAGCCGTTAGCTGTTAGCACTCAGAGCTCACAGCTCCTCATATATGTTCAGAAACTAGACAAAAGTTAAACAAGTACACACCACAGACTGCCTGTGTCATGGTGAATACAGTCGCTGCTTTATTTATGTCTGTATAGGCCGTTGTTGTGAGTGTGGACGGTCGGAGCATATACTGCGTTAGCTTAGCCAATCTCCATTTAGAACACACGCATTTTAAAAGGTTTTTCGCCTGCCGTCTGTCTGCAGACTTGACAAAGCATTAATTCATGGTTTTTACTAACCGGTATCAGTATGTTGTTACTTCGGCATCATTTTGAAACGTGTATTACAATTAAATCACGGTCAAATATGTCCATCTTGTTGTAGTTGTAGACCCCTTGCCAGCGATGCTCTCTCTAGTTTAGCATACTCAGCCCGACTCAGCCTCGTTGTCTCTGGCCCTAGACCCGCGATTTTATGAGGCCAGAAAAACTGTGAATTAGGACCCGCCGGCCGGTACTAGTCCAAGTGGAAACGCAACCAAAGACGGGCCGCTGACGTCACAGCCCTCTTAAACCGTGCTCCGCGCTGTAGTGGAGACGTGCCATTAGTTCCTTGAGTTTGTCAGTTATGCGGCTTTCACACAAGCGCTTTTCACTTTCTAGATCCTCGCGAGAGCTTTTCTGGTTCAGCTCCCGTTTCCCTTTTCAGCTCCCGCTCTGTTCACACCGCTCACACCGCTCACACCGCTCACACCGCTCAAACCGCTCAAGAGCCGGGATGGTACTGCGTCATTGCCTCATCGTTTGCGTCATGATGTAACCGTTTACGTGCCTGCTTCCTAAAACCCAAACCGCGCGGAAATCACAACAACAATGGCCGATTGTATTGAAGCGCTGTTCGCTGTGGTTATCCTCTTACGAGACGAAATGGAAGGCATCGGACGACTTTTCAAGGGACGACTGAATATTGCCATGAAGTTGTGTACAACCAACCCCCTTTACACCCCTTTCCAGAGAACGGTAGACAAGGAGCTGACGTTAGATCTGCATTGATAGAGTATTTCAACATGGGGGACCACTAATATTACTGCAGTTAAACCTGATCTATTTTGTATCATGCCTCTTACAATAAAATCACTGGATCAGACTTGAATTGTGTTTTCTTTTGTATACAAATCACAGAATGTAAACAGATAAACAGGTATGAACAATATTCTTATAAAAATAGTGCATACCCAAAAGGTTGCCCCCGCCTCCGCCTCGACGGACGTAAGAGAGACGTAAGCGACGCCGCGTCATAGCTCCAAAGCGACAACTTTTTGGAACTGGAAGTGAACCGCATTCCGGAGCTATGACGCGCCGCCGCTGCGGTGTGAACAGGAAAAACCGGCGCTTTTCAGGCTCTAGCTCCCAGCAGGAGCTGGAAAAGCGCCGGTGTGAAAGGGGCATTAGCTGTCTCTCTAAAGTCTCCAGATGTCTTTCCTTTTCCTTAGCAGCTCTTCGAAGGCCATTGGACTTGGAGATGAAGCTTAGTTTTCCTTGTGACTTGGCTTTTTCTGCGTTATGATCAGCAGACTACATGAGGACCCTTATGTCTTCCTCCATTCTCTTCTTTTTGGCTTTTATCCGTGTTATCTCCTCCATCATTCCTTTCCTCTTCTGTGTCTTCTTCTCATCTTGCTTTAGACGTCTTTGGTCATCAAGATGTGATACTTCTGCCTGGCAGATGCTGCAGAGAGGAGCAGCTCTTTTGTGTAGGCTATGTTGAGCAGCCCTCCAACACTGCACATGGTGCATTTCTCAAGTACATTTTTTAAATACTTGTACTTCCATTTTATGCAACTGTGTACTACTTCTACTCCACTACAATTCAGAGGTAAATGGTGTACTTTTACTCCACTACATGTATTTAATACCTTTAGTTACTTCACAGATGTGGATGAATGATGTGAAATATAATCAAGTGTTAAATCAGACTTTAGTTCCACCTGGAGTAAATTCACAAGCTACCCTGCAGTATACAAAGTCATTCAAACTAGCTGCACCTTTACCAGCTTTGAGAACACTTTCATGATCAATCATTATAAAACATATATACTATTCTGAAACGGACCAATCTGCACAATCACTACTTTTACTGTCGCTACTTTAACTATATGTTGATGCTAATACTTTTCTACTTTTACTTGAGGAACATTTTGATTGAGGGACTTATTCTTGTAACAGAGTATTCCTACACTCTGGTACTTCTACTTTTACTTAAGTACAATATCTAGGGATGTCCCGATCCGATCACGTGATCGGGGATCGGATTTTTTTTATATATTTTATTTAATGTTACAAAACAAAAATGACCATGTTCACGTCTTAAAGTCATCCTGAGGCCTTAGTTTTGGGTTAAAATTACACAACATCATGTATGTGTTGCTTCTTTTGGGCTTGTTTTCATAGACCTGGTTGCTTATTTCTCTCAAATCTGGCAACAGAGTGGGCGCAGTGTCTAATAGTAGCAGTAAGCTAACAAGAGGCTACGTTCAGCTGGTGACTCGGGAGTCGGGACAGAGAAAATGTCAGGAGTTTGGAAGTATTATAAAATTGAAAGCGAAGGCAGTGTAACAGCCATATGCAATGTTTGCAAGGCGGAGGTTCCGCGTGGTGGAAAGAACAGAGCTACGTTCAACACGACCAATCTAATACAAACACCACCAACAACAACACGACGAGTACACAGCGGCCACTCAGATAACGGCACTGAAACAACCGACACTTTTAAAAGGAAAGAGAAACTACCCCAGAACAGTGAAAAGGCCAAAAAAATAACAGCCAAGATAGCTGAATTCATCGCGTTGGATGACCAGCCGTTATCTGTTACCTTTTTTTTCCTCTTAATGCATTGCATAAAGATCGGATCGGGAAAAATCGGTATCGGCAGATTGTCAAAATCAAATGATCGGAATCGGATCGGGAGCAAAAAAAGGTGATCGGGACATCCCTAACAATATCTGAGTACTTATTCATGTTCTTAAATGTTGTATGTGAGGGACTACGGATGGAAACTAGCTCAAAGCTAAAATCCGGCATGTTTACGTTTTTAAAGCATCATTTGTTTTAAATGTTCATCAATATGCACTGTCCCTCTTCAAATAAACGATTAAATGAAAAAAATAAATACAAATAATAATTCCAACTCTGGTAGCGTATTAGCCTGAATTGTAGCCACAAAATCAGGCAGAGCTGCATAAAAATAGACTCACAATGGTAACCAGTGGAAAATAATATTTACAAATGTGTACAATGATTTGTAGGTAATGCTGACTACTCAAGACACCGGTCTTATACATCTTCAAAAGACTGTTTCTTCTACAATTACGTGGGATTAAAGCAAAATGTAGTTTTACTTGTATAATACTACAAGACTTTATATAAAAGCCTGTTTCTAAAATGATCAACCGCGGTCAAATCCTCAGTTTATAATACAACATACTAAGAAGCTAATGTCTAATTACAACAGTGAGTGCTTCATCCTCTGAACACCACAGCATGGCGACTGTAACCATCCTGTGGTGTACTGACATAGGTACACTCCTCTGAAATTATTGTCACCTGCATAAGCAATTATCCCTCATCGAGTTCGCTATTCAGCTTGCTAACGTTACTAGCTTAAAGTGGACCTATCATGCTATATTTAAATGATATATTGTAGGGCCATACCTATATAAAAGGTATATTTATACGTTTCTGTTTTGAAAATACCAAACAGATCATGCATTTTAGCCATGCCTCATTTCGCTCTATTTGCTGTTCTCCAGCCCTGTTTTTGCAGGGGGCTGATTCTGTGAGCTGCAGCTGACCCCCTGCAGGAGAGGGGAGCCGCTCTGATCAAGTCAGAAGAGGGGGAGAAAAAGAGATCTCCGTCCTCCGTGTTTTATTATAGCCTATTATTATATAGAGTCGTTATTCATTTGTTTTAAAGCTCAATAAATAACAAAGAAGACCTTTGACCGGCACTTTTCTAATTTTGTCCGGAAGATTTAAACTTTAACGGACATCTTGACCGGCGAAAGAAACTGAAACTCTGCCGCACGGTCCCCTCGTTCCTTGGAAGAGGCGGAGAGGTGGGTGTTTGTCATCTGCTGGTGGACTAACCGGAGAGAATTACAGTGCTTGCCTGACGTCAGGACAGTGTTCAAATCTGGATCAGTTTTTATCAGATCCGTTGCAGCCCCTTTTTTAGAGATTTGGGTATGGAGGAAAATAGAGAGGGTTGTGTTTTCTGACACTTGGTGAGTTCCCTGGAACACCGGGGACACATATTCATGTATAAAAGATGTACAAAAGTGCATTTTGCATGATAGGTCCCCTTTAAACAAACGTAACATTCAACGTTAGCCTAATCCAAAATGCTCTACTACGGCGTACCTTTCATCTGGCTCGTCAGCGCAGACTCTCGCATCGTGAATAACTGAAAGTCTTTTTTGCAAACTTTGCAGGAGGCTATTCGTGGGCTTGACCCTCGTCTTAGCCATGGCTTGTATTTGTCTTCTGCTAGCCAACGCTCGTTGAAACGGCAACTTCCTGGCATACTGTCATCTATCACTCTCATCGGAATGCCCAGGTCACACGTAACAAAAACGCTTGCCGGTCACGCGCATAGCGCGGGAAGGCTGGAGTGGAGCTGTTTTATGTAGAAGCGAAGCAATTAAGCTCGCTCCGACTTCTTTCTTTTCTTTTAATCTAAAAAGCAAACTATTCAGTCAGACAGCAATTTATTGTAAAAGTAAAGCAGGTCTCCCTTGAAAAAGAGATCAATGATCTCAAGGGATACACCTGGGTAAATAAAGGCTTGAAATTAAAGCATTTACAATTTCAAGCACTTTGTCCCAAATCCAAGCACCATTCCCAAAATCCAAGCACTTTTCAAACCTTGAAAACACCACATTAAATTTCAAGCATTTTCAAGGATTTCCAGCACCCGCACGAACCCTGATTAATAGAACATCGACCCAACGCAGTTTTTGTGAGTAAATCAGCAACGTAAACCAGTCGGGCTCTGGGCAGTGGAAACACAACTGGAACCAGAAAAGCACAAGCTTTGAGCCTAAACTGGTAGTGGTTTGGAGGGAAAGGGGTATCTGTGGAGTCTGAATGGAATCAAATGAATTACCTCTTGGTCTTTCCTGCACTCGTCCTCTAGAGCCTTGAACTCGTCCACCTCTCTCTTCTCCTCCAGTTCCTGAGAGAGAAGTGCTTTCTCCTCCTCCAGTATTTCGATTTGCTCAATGAACATCCCCAGCTCCTGCTTCAGATAGTCCCGTTCAGCAAGCACCATGTCCTGTAAGCGTACCATTTAATACATTAAAGCAGCAGTAAGCATTTCCAAGAGCATTGCCCTAATGTTGTTTGTTTTTAACTGCTAGTATCATGCTTAACAAATTATCTGTGTGGAAAGGGTATAAAACATTTTTCGCTGTGCTTTGTGCAACATGAATATATAAAATGGTTTGTTGGGGTCTTAAAAAAAGTTAGGTAAACTTCAAATCACAGGATCTTTATTGTCATTATACTCTTAAAATGAGCTTTTGCAGGCTTCCCTCTATGCAGTTAAAAATATAAACAAATAAATAAAAGCAGTGATGCAAACAGAGATAGCTGCAAAGAGAATACGAAAATTGAAGACACTGGGTAAATTAATTTGATTTTTGAGATATTCCTTCATTTAGCCTGGTCAGGAATGAACAAATCTGATATCCTTGGGAGTTTCTCCACAACCTGTATATAACATCACATACCTAAATACTGAACATTACAATTATAAATAAATCATTTTCTCAGATTTCAGTTGCAAAATAAGCCGAGCTGTAGAATGAGTTATGTCACAGCGGAGGAGCTCCATCAAGCCTTACCTTCTCTGTAGATAGGCTTTCACACAGATGGATCGTCTCGGCAAACTCTTTTTTCATCTGGAAAACAAGGTTTGAAGATTAGTTTTAAAGGCGGCTGAAAACTCCAATAAGCACCGCATCGTCCTCCATTTGGCTCAAAGACCTGTTGTTCTTTCTCAAACTGGAGAAGATCAAATGAACTCTCAGGATCTCAGTAGACCGTTTCTATAAGAAATGGCAGTGCTTTATAGACTATTTCAACAACATCCATACACTCCCAACCAAATAGTGTAAATGACCTAATGCTATTTATTTTCCTATACTTTACTTTTTTTTAATCAACCCACGTATCTTTGTATTAACGTATACATTTACATTTTATATGTTCTTTGATAACATGGAATCAATGTGCTTCTTTGATTAAACCTATATCTCCATGGGCTTTCGAGGTGGGAGGGGATGGGTGGGGGCTTGTAATGTTTTTTACTAAGTGGTAAAAAATGAAAATGGAAGGAAGATCATTGTCACAATTGTGAACCTGTATGATTGTACCTGTCCTTCAATAAAAAAAAGGAGCTAAAACAACCAAGCCATGAGTATGATGGCTAGCTATGGCGTTTCTCTCATGTGTAATAATGGATTTCTCTGCTAGGCCAAAGAGGAGGTATATCTAAACACAGCATACCTGAGTGTTGCTCTGGTCCTCATTCTGACTCCCAATGTCTGCCAATCTGCCGCCCAAAATCTCCACCTGTTCCAGGGCCTTTACTTTCTGTTCGGCCTCCATCTGCAGCTCCAGCTCCAGCTGCGCTGCCCTCTGTTCTGTTGACTGTAATTTGTCGAGGGCATCTTTTTTCTGTTGGGTCTCCATCTCCAGCTGCATCATTAAGATGGAGACTCTCTCTGAAAGCTCGTGCATACGGTCTGGAGACAAAAAGTCTTTGGGGCTGAAAAATAAAAAAGGTATGACATACAGATGACTAAATGTGTTCAACAACATTTGAAAATCAAGTACCTCCCTTCAGACTGACAAAAACCAAAAGATCCATTTCACCAGCTAAACCGTACACTAAAATAGGTTTCTCAAACCATTGGTGTCTTTTTTTTTACCATATTTCAGCAGAGCTGTCCAGTTTGACTGATCAGAAAAATGGTTTAAAACGTGGTGGGAGTTGGCAGATTATTTCTCATGCACTACTGTCAGGATAAAGTGACAGCTTGAGCAGATATGAAACAAAAATAAGTGTAACGAAAGTTGCCAAATGAACCGTTAAACCTCATACTTTATTAAAAGCGGCCCTATAATGCTTTTTGGGGTTTCCCTTTCAGAGTTTCCCTCATGCACACAGTTAGGTTAGTTATCAACAATGATAACTAACCTAACTGTTTTTGTTTTTTTTGTAATGCTTTAATCAGGGCTGCAAACTCATCAGGTATGAAAAAGGTGACAAGGATCCGACCCCCCCCGACCCCACGGAATATCGGCTTTAAAATGAGGAATAACAGAGGATTTTAGCAGTCAGAACAACTAAAGCAGTTAATAACAGAAACGCCAAAGAGTCACATCTAATAGAAATGTATAAAAGCATTTATTTGAATTGTGTAGCAGTCAGTTTATAATTTTGGCAGCACTGTTGAGCATTTTGAAAATGTATTTTCATGCCTCTGTGCAAGGCTTAGTCTTTCTATCTGTATAGCCAGTGGTGTAAAGTAACTAAGTTCATAAACTCAAGTACTATACTTGGGTACAATTTTGAGATACTTGTACTTTATTTAAGTATTTCAATGTGTTGCTACTTTGTTCTTCTACTCCACTACAGTTCAGAGGTAAATGGTGTACTTCTACTCCACTACATTTAGTACTTTACAGATGTGGATGAATGATGTGAAATCTAATCGAGTGTTAAATCAGACTTTAGTTCCACCTGGAGTAAATTCACAAGCTACCCTGCAGTATACAAAGTCATTCAAACTAGCTGCACCTTTACCAGCTTTGAGAACACTTTCATGATCAATCATTATAAAACATATCATATATATTATTCTGAAATGGACCAATCTGCACAACGACTACTTTTACTGTCGCTACTTTCACTATATTTTGATGAGAATACTTTTCTACTTTTACTTGAGGAACATTTTGAATGCAGGACTTCTACTTTTACTCAAGTACAAGATCTGAGTACTTCTACTTTTACGAACAAGATCTGAGTACTTCTACTTTTACTCAAGTACAAGATATATACTTATACCACCTCCGTTTATAGCCTATGAAAAAAAACTATTTGAAAACGAAGGCCAAAGCTAACGTTAGCAGATAGTGACAATGTATGCTAGTTAGCTAGCTCAACGATAATATTGCGACAGGAACACTTTTCAGTGCACATCACGCTCTGCCGCTCCAACAGGGAGCTCTGCTCTGAACACCTGAACGGCCCGTTCTAACAGCTGTTCACCAGCGGTCCAGTCTGTGCCACAGTGACACCGGACCGCACAGTTAATATTAACGAACGCACCCGTAGGTAATGTAGCTGCTGAAGCTAGACCCTCATCCCGGAGCAGCAGAGCCTTATTATACATCCATGAGCAGAGCCGACAGGCAGGAAGACTCGAGCACACAGCTCGCGCTTCATTATAATATATAAAAAAAAGAACACCATGCGTGTCATGATGGCACATAACAGCTCGCGGCCGCAGATTACTCCGGGTCCCAGACCCCCCGCATACCCCAAAAATATTTTTATTGCAGATCTACATGAATCACACAAACTACCTATTTTGGATTCAAAACGGCGAATTTCGCCGAAAGGTGACAAGTTTGCATCCCTGTTTAATGGACCTGAGCCGTTATAAATAATACATTATAACAAATTATAAAATATAAAATTGTGAATCACAAACAAAAAGTGTTAACAGGCTTTGCTACAACCAATATGTAGATTGTCTCTGCAGTTACACTTCCTTACACACACATAAATACAGCAGTGTCTCAACCCGACCTATTTTCTGCAAATGTACAAACACTTTAAAATAGCCGAATCAATAAATTGGCATATTTTAAATAAGTTAAGCTAGTCGTTAGTTTGTTTGATATTTGGCCGTGTAATAAGCCGGATAATGTGCAGCGAGCCGGTCATTATTGGGGGGAAAAAACACAGACAGTATGATCACAGAGACCGACGTGAAGCGGAGGGATCTTGATCGGGTGTTTTTTTTTTACGTTTGAGATGTTCCCGCATCACTGTGGTGTTCCCATGTGCAAGTTTGATTTTACACACTTTTTACTGTTGTTTAAAGTGAAGTGCTCCCACGCTGTTCAAGATTTTATTCGGACCGTGCTTCTCTACGCCTCCGCCATTTTTTCGAATGTTCCCCCCCCCCGCCCAGAGTGACCTGGCCAGCTCCGCAAACAGAGAGTAACAACATAGACCGAACGAATCAACGACTGAATTAGTTGGCAACTAATTTGGTCATCGATTTTAATCGATTAATTGGTCGATTAGTTGAGGACCGCATCAGAAACCTGACCAAAAATGTGTTGTTGCACCCCTAAGCACAGGCAGTATGAGAAAAATAAAAAGCTTTTTGAACATTAAAGCAAGGACACATGTCACAGTAGAGGCACTACATACTAATATGAACCTGAATATGATCATAGTGGTCTGCTGACCAGCTGCTGCTGGTAGTGCCCAAGACCAGGCTAAAAACCCGAGGGCACCGAGCCTTCGCAGCAGCTGGCCCTAGGCTCTGGAACACTCTGCCCCTCCATGTGAGGTCGGCCCAGACCCTAGGGGTTTTTAAATCAAAACTAAAAACACACTTCTTCTCTCTGGCTTTCTAGTTAGAGCGGAGCACGACTCCTGACTATTCCGTGTGTTTTATTCTTATTTTGTTTTTTAAGTTATATCTGTTGTAATTTATTGTCGTTTATTGTGTTTTGTAGTAATGTGTTTTTATTACATGTACAGCACTTTGGCTCGACCAAAAATCGCTTTTAAATGTGCTTTATAAATAAAACTTGATTTGATAGAAGAAAACAAGAGGGATATCAAGCTTCAACTCATGATAAAGTGGTCACAATTTATGCTGCGTTCACACCGGACGCGATGCGAATATTCGCTTCGCTCTAATCGCTCTTATCGCTCTTATCGCATTGCTCTAAACGCTCGAGTTTCACCGCGGCTGTCAGTTGTGTTTACTAGCATCATTCAAACAAGACGTGCTGGCTCGGGGGCTACAACTACAACAAAATGAACATATTTTACCGTGATTAAATTGTAATACACGTTTCTAAATGATGCCGAAGTAACATACTAATACCAGTTAGTAAAAACCATGAATTAATGCTTGACAAGTCTGCAGACGAGACGGCAGGCGAAAAACCTTTTAAAATGCTTGTTTTCTGAATGAAGATCGCATCGACAGGGCTAAGCTAACGTTGTATATGCTCCGTCCACACTCACAACGGCCTATATAGATATAAATAAACCAGCGACTGTATTCGCCATGACACACAGTCTGTGGTTTGTACTTGTTTAACTTTTGTCCAGTTTCTGAACAGATATGAGGAGCTGTAACTGCTAACAGCTAACGGCTGATGTTTTCTGGTTGAACGTCAGTGACGGCAGGCTGAGATCCTCACCGCTGATTGGCTACCGCGAGATCGCGTCACGCGAATATGACTCTAGTTGAAAAAATTGAACTCGAGCGTTTGTCGCGGCCCCCTTCAATCGCACCGCGGAATTCACGTCCACCGCTTCATGCTCGCCGTCGGAGCGAATTCGCATCTGTCCGCGTCTCTGCATTGACTTTACATGTAATCGCGCCGCCCCCAAACATCGCATCGCGTCCGGTGTGAAGGCAGCATTACGCTGTCCTGGATGATAAGAGTAGTTACATTTGCTGTCTATCAAATAAAAAGTAATATAAGCATTAGTAGTTTTAAGACATTCACCTGTCTGCAAAGCTTCGGACAGTCACAGAAGTCTGATTCATGTCCATTTCATCTGAAGGCTCATCAGGAATCTCCCAGTGAGCATCAAAGTCCTTATCAGCTGTTGAAACATACCATGTATGTATGAAACTAATAATTTGAATTCATTTTAATCATGAATGATGATTGGAATTATGATTTGCAGAGTGCATTAACTTTTTCTTACATTCACACAGCTCACTCAGACAGGAGAGGTCGGCTTTTCTATTCCCAGTGAAAGAATCACATCGAGACGTACGGGCAAGTCCTTGCATCTTCCCTCCCCAAGTTTCTCTGCGTTTGGGCACCTGGAAAAACAGGATGAGTGTAAGCAGGACTAAGATGCTGAAGAAAAAAAAGGTCTCCTTTGAAACCAGCGTTATTTTAAGTCATATTCACCTTTTGTACAGGAACCAGGTTTGAGCTGGTGACAAGCAATTTGGTGAGGTTTCTGATGCGGTCCTCTTGCTCTGTCTGCAGCTGATCCTTCTCTTGGAGCCTCTGGGAGAGAGATTTCTTCTCCTTGGCCGTAGTCTGTGTGACTGAAGACACCTGTAGCGAGATCACCCGTGGGTAGTTAGTAGAACGTGCATTTAAAATGGGAATTGTGGTGATAAGCACATCAAAATAAAACAAGACTTAAGAAAAAAAGGAAAGATGATACTTGCCTCTTGAAGTCGACGCTTCAGGTCTTCAATTTCATTGCGATACCTTTTGAGCAGGGCCCCTTCATCGGACACCTCTGTCACATGAGGGTCGTTCTTCATTTTCTTTGCAGTGCTGGCAAACTAACACAAATAATTTTTTTGTTGAAAAATGATCTGCTTTGATTTCTCAGTCTGTTCCCTCTAATAGTCCATGTTGTAAAGTCTCATAAAAATAAAACTTTCTGGACAGGCCTTCAACGGAAAATGTGCAATGTTTAATCTTGCATAAATGTGCAGGGCAAATAAGCCAACTGTATTGCCTTTAAAAAGAAGAAAATATAACGACAAAGAATAGCCCCATGGCATAATCCTGAAACCCGCAAAGTTGAGACAATTTAAAGTGCACCTCATGCTATTTTTAGGCAATAGCCGCTTTCACACCAAGTACTTTGCCGTACTTAGTTCCCAGCACTTAGTACCCCCATGGAACTAAGAGCCGAACGCGTTCACACCGGAATAAGTTCCCTGAGGGAAGATTACGCAAATTAAGCCGGTGACGTCACTTCTTCTTCTGCTTTGGGTTTACAAACAACTTCACGGCGTATACTGCCACCCGAAGTCCCCGGCCGGAAGTCCCCGGAGTTGGGGACTGGCTTCAGTAGAAGCTGCTGGGACTCCCAGCAGCTTCTACTGAAGCCTTCCGAGTAAATCGCCAGAACCTCCTCATCACTCCACCGCTCCCATGTTTTCTTTTGTGTTGCTATAAGTTATTCTCTCTCAGTTGGTGCGCGGGGCTAATGCTAATAATGCTAATGCTAATCCCAGCAAATACAATGGCGGCTTCAAAAAACGTTTCCGAGTTTTACGGGGCGTGGTTTGCAATTCGCCCAGCCAATCAGAAATTGGAACTTTTTTCTCCCCAGGAAAGTACCACCTCTCTAGCAGGCACTAAAAAAGGGGTAAAAGTTCTCATGAACTAAGTTCTCTTTTTGGTGTGAACGCAAAATCCCAGGAACTAAATGGGAAAAGTACTGGGAAAAGTACTCCGGTGTGAAAGCGCCTCATAGCATAGGTCTCAGATATATCAGGGTATATGCAGGAATCCTGAAGTCAAATGTAATACCTTTCAAGACCTTTTTTAAGACCCTTTCCATACATTTTAAGACCTCATCGCCACTTCGAGTTTTAACCGGTTACATTTGCGACACACTTTACCTCACATTTACTATATACAGTATTGATTGTCCTTCCTCCTTATCTTCCAACCATTTGGACGCAAACTTGCATTTCCCCATAACGATGTTTAACAACCGGCGTAAACGGACCTTTGCGCGCTATCAAGCAGTGAGCGTGCGATGTCCTGTTCAGATGACGTCAAATCCAACGGGATGCCATAAATAAACTACTCAGAATCACACTACACACCTACGCAATGATTACATTCAGGCAAACTGTAGAATACAACCTCTTTGGACAATTTATATACTTATTGAAAACAAGCTACAAAATGTAATACCTTGGAAAATGCCGTTTAATACTTTTTAATAGCCTTAATTTTCGCTAAATTGATTTATCAACTTTTAATACTTTTTAAGACCCCGCAGACACCTTGTATATACAAATATATAAAAAACATGTCTATGAAGTGTTTTGCTCAAAATACCAAACAGATCACCCATTCTAGCCATGCCTCATATCCCTCTATTTCGCTTCCTGTTTCAAAAGTGCTGATGTTGGGTATAAAGCTTTAAAAAAGAAATAAAAAATTGATAAAAAAGGAGGGGGCTGAGCTCATGCGGGACCCGGCAGCTACGGTCTAAATACTGCCGTGATGAAACGCCATATCAAGGATTATTTCTGAAACAGTATGGAGCTCAAAGGCTTTCTCTCTTGCCGGTTATACCACAAGGTGAGTTCCTTTTTATTTCCTGCTTCTTCACACACATGCTCTCCAGTACAGGTTAGCTCTGAGTGTTAGCGATGCTAAACACCGACCATATGTGACCTGCTCTATCGAAATCAGTCGCATTGACCCGAAGACACATTTTGAGTTGTATACACTGTTGGAAAGAGGAGATTCCTAGCTTTCTAATGATATCAAGATTGTTTTTGTACTCCAAATATTAAGCAAAATATGTCACATTATATAATGACTGTCACCGAGTCATGATTTTGAGAAAAAGGCCTTCAAAGTTTCCTCTTCTCTGGAATCCATCGATCTGATTGAGTATTAGCGGAGCAAATGATCAAAATAGTCCGGAGGGAAAATATTTCCGTTTGGATTACTGGTCTGGGGGAAGCTCCCGAGTGTGTGTGTGTGTGTGTGTGTGTGTGTGTGTGTGTGTGTGTATTTTTGCGTTTGTGTATATTGGGTTTGTTTCCCGGGGAAAACACTCACGAGAAACACCGGCTGTTGTTATGCCTGCTGTGACGTTAAATTACTCCGTTCTCCGCTTGTAAATATGCCGTTACAAGCTTCATAGTTGTATTTATCATCTACATTTGCCGAAACAAGTTTAATATTCTGAAAGCCAAGACTTTGTTTAATTGAAATCAGATGAAAACAAACTGTAACGGACCCTGCCGTGTTATCTATGATTACTATATGCCTTACATTCATAATTTCAGCCGGAGGGAGGGGGAGCTGCGCTACGGAAGAGCAGATTGCGAGTGAGAGGTGCCTGTCATCTTCCCTTCACAAGCTTCACAAGCTTCACAAATGTATTTATCGTGTGATTTTGGAAATAAAAGTTTCATATTCTGAAAGCCAAGACTTTGTTTATTTAAAATCAAACAAAACACCCGAACCCCGAAAAAATAGTTTTTTACGCAAATCCACGTTTATTTTGAAATGAGCCGTTGCGACTTCCGACTGATTTCGATAGAGCGGGTCACATATTACTTCCAAAACAGTCGGGCATTGTTTCTGATAGCAACTTTCTGATAGTGCCGTGGGTCCACATTTCCGATATTGCGTCATATCGGACGCAAATCCGGATCAGCTCCGTTGTACCCCCGTTTTTAGAGATTTGGATACGGAGGAAAAGAGAGGGTTTATTTTCTGACGCTGCATGAGTTCCCTTGCACACCGGGGACACATATTTATGTATAAAAGACATCAAAAAGTGCATTTAGCATGGTAGGTCCCCTTTAAAAGGATATGGCGTTCCACTAAGCTTGAAGAATCTTGTTTAATTTAGCATGATAATCTCACTAAATATAAGAAAGCTCTCCGTAAAGCGAGAGCATCTTATTACTCAGAAGATAAGAACAATGCCAGATGTATTTGCAGCACCGAGACCAGGCTGACAGAGAGCCACAGCTTATATTCCTATAACACTCAGTACTAATGATTTCATGAGATTTTTTGATAATACAATTATAACTCTACGAAACAAAATTAATAACCTCCTGCCTTCAATCAGTTATCTTCATCTACCAGAACTTTAAGATCTGATACAACACCAGATAGTTATTTAGTCTTCTTTTCTCCCATAAACCTCAAACTACTAACTTCAATGATTGTCTCTTCTATACCATCAATTAGACCAAATTCCAACTAAGCTGTGAAATAAGTGTTTCCCTTCATTAACCCTACTTTATTAAATATGATTATAATTTCTTTATTATCAGGCAACTTACCACAATCCTTTATAAGTAGCTGCGATAAAACCTCTTCTTAAAAAGCACAACCTTGATCCAGAGGTTTTGGCCAACTATAGAGTAGACCTATTTACAATCTTTTTTTCCTCTCTAAAATCCTTGAGAAAGCAGTCCAAAACTGTTTAGTGATTACCTAAACAAAAATCTTCACATTTATTTATATAAATAAATGTGTGACATTTGGCTATATAAATGAACTTTGATTGGAATGTACAATACCATTTAGTATTTCAATATAACATGTGAATAATATTGAGGTAGAAGCTTTGATGTACAGGACAGAAAACGGCATATTTGACCAACCTGCAGAGTGCTGAGGGTCTCCTCCAGAGTGACCGGAGTGATGGTGCAGATGATGACTGTTTTAGCGTTCCCGCCCAACGAGTTCTGCAGGATGCGGGTGAGCTTACTGTCCCTGTAGTTTGTGAAGCCCCTGAAGTGAGAGAATGAAATTGAGTAAATGTGAACTAAGCTCTTTATGAACATTTTAAAACTATGTTCCTTTCTTCTCCGTCTTCTTTTATGTAAACATGAATTGTTTAACTCCAAATAATAATACATTACATTTATATAGCGCTTTTCCTGGTGCTCAAAGCGCTTACAAGCAAGTAAAACAAAATAACAACAAAAGTAAAAAGTGCTTAACTAGGTGGAATAAGGGCGAGGGGTTAGTGGATTAGGAGTTGAAGGCAAGAGTGAAAAGGTGAGTTTTGAGGGATTGTTTGATGTGAGAGTGTTGGCGGATCTGACGTGGCTGGGGAGGGAGTTCCAGAGTGTGGGGGAGGCTGCAGCGAAGGCCCTGTCACCCCAGGTCCGGAGCTTTGTCCTGATGGGCTGCAGTAGGTTAGCTTCAGCAGACCTGAGGCGACGGGTGGGGGTGTGCTGTTGGATGAGGTCACAGAGGTAGGGGGGGGGGGGCAAGGTTGTAGAGGGCTTTGTAATGGCGCATTTCCACTACAGCGCGGAGCTCGCTTTAAGCGTGCTGTGCCCGGCCCGTTTTTGGTTGCGTTTCCACTTGGCGTAGTTCCGGCTAGCGGGTACTATTTCAGTTTTTCTGGCCCCATAAAATCGAGGTTCTTTCCGGGCCAACAACCAGGCTGAGTCGGGCTGAGTATGCTAAACTAGAGAGAGAATCGCTGGCAAGGGGGATACAACAAAATGAACATATTTGACCGTGATTTAATTGTAATACACGTTTCAAAATGATGCCGAAGTAACAACATACTGATACCGGTTAGTAAAAACCATGAATTAATGCTTTGACAAGTCTGCAGACAGACGGCAGGCAAAAAACCTTTTAAAATGCGTGTTTTCTAAATGGAGATTGGCTAAGCTAACCGCTAGATTCCACCGGGTCCGTCTGCGCCGCGGTTTTGGTCCGGCCTCCTCCGGCGTCATACCCTACCGGGCGCGTTTCAGAAGCATTTCAGAAGCGGAGCGTCTTGCCTGCCGGCTCGCAGTTTTTGTTGATTTGGGCATATTTCCTGGACAGGCTACTTTGTACAGACAAAGTTAATAATAACTATAATATTCCAGTTATAAACGACATGAATCAAAGATGTGTTGCTGTATTTTAGTGGTAAAAAAATGCATTCATCATCCTAATTATTCTATATATAATTTACACAGTGCCTGTAAAACGGAGGAGAACGCTGGCATTTCTCCTCCTACTTGAAAGACTACGGAGGGATAGGGTCTGCAAAATTAGTTTGTGTGTGTATATATATATATATATATATATATATATATATATATATATATATATATATATATGTATATATATATATATATAAATAACAGTATACCCATTGACTAGAGTGGCTGTGATCGCCGCGGCGCAGCCGTAACGCGCCCGTAACGTGCCGCAGACGGACCAGATGGAATCTAGGGGTAACGCAGTATATGCTCCGACCGTCCACACTCACAACGGCCTATACAGACATAAATAAAGCAGCGACTGTATTCGCCATGAGACAGTCTGTGGTTTGTACTTGTTTAACTTTTGTCTAGTTTCTGAACAGATATGAGGATCTGTGAGCTTGAGTGCTAACAGCTAACGGCTGATGTTGTTTTTCTGTGGTTCTCATGAAGATGACGTCACGGCTCCGCGTACACTGCGTTACTATAGTTACTGCCCCAGCTACTAAACTGTAATGGAAACGCAGCATAAAGTGAGCCAGTCCTAACAAGGCCTAGCCATACCGAGCGAGGCCCTGTAGTGGAAATGCGCCATAAGTGAAAAGTAATATTTTAAAGTCAATGCAGTGTTTGATGGGGAACCAGTGGAGGTCATGGAGGATAGGGGTGATGTGGTCGGAGCGTCGGGTGAAGGTGAGCAAGCGGGCAGCTGAGTTTTGGTCATATTGAAGTTTTTTTAGTATGAATGCAGGTGATCCAAAAAGTATGCTGTTGCAGTAATCCAGTCGGGATGCTATGAAGGCATGGATCAGAGTTTTCAGCAGCGGTCGATGAGAGGGAGGGTCGGTTGGTGTTGACGGAGGATTTATCCAATTGGGAGGATGTAGATAATGAACAGAAGGGAACCAAGTACAGAACCCTGAGAGATGCCATGATTGACGGGGGCTGTGGGGGATTTGGAGTTGTTAATGGAGATTAATTGATGTCCGTCTATTTTTAAACCAGGAGAGGGCAGTACCGGTTATGCCAATGGAAGAATGGAGGCGGGTGATGAGGATGGAATGGTTGATCGTGTCAAATGCGGCTGTTAGGTCAAGGAGAATGAGAATTGAGAGGGAACCAGAGTCAGCAGAGAGGAGAATGTCGTTGGTGACCTTGAGTAGGGCAGACTCTGTGCTGTGGCGAGTACTGAAACCAGATATATATATATATATATATATATATATATATATATATAATCCATATCCATTCCTGTCAAATATTCGGGAGTGAACTGTTGCCTCCCAACTCAAAACCCATCTGGACTGCAATAACCGTCATGAACCTTTTCAATATAGGTATATATATATATATATATATATATATATATATATATATATATATATATATATATATATATAATATATATATATATATATATATATATATATATATATATATATATATATATATATATATATATATATATATATAACCATCCTTTGTTTAACCAGGTAAAAAGTCTCATTGAGATTAAAATCTCTTTTTCAAGAGCGACCTGGCCGAGAGGGCAGCATGAACAAAGTTACAACAGATAAAACACAGACAATACAGGCAGACGAATACAGCGGTCGTAAAACAAAAATTAAATGCCACATTAACCAGTCAATATGCAAATAAAACAAACTATTATAAATCATTAAAAACTGGTACAATTTAAAACAACTTCGATTATGGGATATACGAGCAATCACATCGACCAATGGATTCTTGTTCTCTGTCCTTTAAGATGGACTTGAATTCCCCCATAGTGATCAAATCTGAGTTTCAGCTCCTTCTGTATATTATTCCAAGCAGAAGGGGCAGCATATTTAAAAGCTTTTTTACCCAGTTCTGTTCTCTGGTTCTCACTTTAGGAACCAGCATGTTAGCCACAATATGTTAGCCTACTTTAATCAAACAGCTAACTCAGACAGAGAGCAGTAGGATGGCGATATTCTGATATTAGAGATAACAACACAGACAGTTATTGAATTGGAAATGTAAACAGGTAAACCAGAAATGTTCAGTTATGTAATCATGTTAACTCACTTCTGGCCTTCATCAGTCAGCTTCTTGATCACGTGGCCCAGTGTGAACAGGCTGCGGTTGATATTGCAACCTTCTTTGAAGCGTGTGCCTAAAAGATAAAAAAGAGATGGTTTATTTTGGGTTTGCTGATCACACAGTACACTTACAATTATCATCAGATCTATTTTGCATTTCACAAGGCTTTAAATCAGTAACTTTATATGATTTATGGATTTAACTCCACCTTACCGTCAGCTCCTGTTTGACTGGCTCTCTCAGATCCAGCTAGATCGACTAAATTCTAGAAGATAAGCAAAATGGCTATTCAAAAAAGAATAATAAACAGACAATGAGGAAGACAATTAACAGAAAGAAAGAACACTTTCCAATAAAAAAAATAGCTCCTTACCAAATGAGACACAATAATGGCTCCATCAGCATTTTCACCAGATGCTGGGTCACTCCTTTCTCTGCTTTCCAGGATCTAAGAAGACATAAATCATGAAAAACCCAGAGTTCCCCAGAAATCAACATGTACCTAATGTTGTGGTGTTACTCACCATTCGGAAAATTGCGTGTGATCGACTGCTCCTCTCATTCATTTTTGTCTTTCCATAGTGACGGTTCTCTGCAGAGGAAGAGAGCAGAAATCAAATGGTTGTTAGACACAATGCAGATCCTGAAGAAACCAGTCTTGTGTTCAGTCATCTCAGATCTTACTTTCTCCTTTCCGGATCCAGGCCAGGACTTGTGCAAGAGATGTGACCAGTTCCTCCCTCAGGTCAGCCACATAGATGGTTTTCTGCACAATTAAAAAAAGACACAAGCACAATGATCATTTAAAGAGAAAGAAAATGATGTCCATGCCTTTAGCACTCATAGACATGAAGTGTCATACTATAATGATGGAGGTCGGTGTGTGTTACTGAGGGAGTGTAGTAGTACCGCGTCTGAAATTAATTGAATCAGAGGATCTGTAGAAAACTGTGCAGGGCTCGAGCTTAAGGACGTCCCGAAAAAAATCGGGTCGGGAGGATACAAATTAATTTTGGGACGAATTTGGGACGAGAGTTCAAAACAAAATACCCTGCTAACTCTACTACGAACGGCGATGAAAATGAAACTGACTGCACGTTTTGTGTAGCACACAGTTATTAAACCTCCTTGTCAACATAAACACACACAAAGCATTTAGCAACCCGCGAAATACACACACAGTACGTAGCTACAGCTGTCAGCCAGCCGCACAGCTGTGATGTAACTACCATTTTTTTACCCCGGAGCGGTGCGGAGAAACAAAATGTTTCTTATGAAGCAGCATTTGACGGCGCGCTATGCATGGGGCACCCTAGAGGGGGTTTCCAGACATGTCATTGCAGCGGAGATGAGAACTCTCCATCGTATTTAGTCCTTAGCAATATGCTGCGCCTCTCCCCATGTAGGGATGGGTACCGAGCCCCGGTATTAAACGGGCCCCGGGCCGGAATTATTAAAGACAGTGGTACCAACAGTGGTCTTTTTATCGGTACTGGAGACATTTAAAACATATATGTCATATGTATTACTGCTACATGAACATTATATTGCAGTTTTAGTTTCGCCAACTCCGTTTCTAATATGCAATAAGACTACAAAATCTTATTTTCGATCTTTCCAATCCAGACGAGAGAGCTCTCTCCCCCGTCTGTGTGCGAGGGGGCAGGTCTGCTGACTGTGTTACAGACTGTCATCCTGGTTAGTGGTTACTCTGGGTTCTGTCTTCTGTCTTCAGGACAGAGTGTTGGATTTTTTTGTTAATCGGATGGGACTTGATTGGATTCAATATCAGAGTAACTTTCTCGCTTGTGTGTTTTTTTTTAAATATATTTGGCCTTTGTTTATGTGTTTGACTGATTTACTCAAATAAAAAGGTTGATGAATTATCATCTAATGATTTGTATGATGTTTTATTTATGTTAAAGGTCACTTTAAATGATTTTAACTAATGATAATGTAGAAAAACAAATATTTTAAATTCGGGACGGTCCACATTAATTTCGGGACGGCTTAGATTGTATTTCGGGACGGTTCCGGGAGGATGGTGAAAAAAAGTTAGTCGAGAGCCCTGCTGTGTGTGCCCAGAACTTTGGTTAGCGCATATGCTCATTAAAATCAGTTAAAACAGCACTCACACAGTCATATAATGTTACAAAGAACGGCTTTACGTCTGAAACACAGGAAAAATTGCCTCCTTTTTTGTTGCCAGATTTTTCTGCCGAAGTTAGAAGGCCAAATTTAGTATTAAAATGTGTCAGAAACATTTGATGAAAACATCATATGCAAACTTCTAAATAGACCACTTACATTTATTGTCTCTCGGACTTCCAGAGGTTGTCTCTTCCAGCTATCAACGAGCAGATCACTCACAGTCTCGTTGTAGATTTCCATGTAAGAAACCCGAAGAAGGAACTCCTTCTTTGGACACTTTTGGACAAAAGAGAAGTTGTTAAAAAACACAGTAATTGCTTACTAAAAAAGTTATTTCAAAATATGCGATACAATTCTTACACTTTTAATGGTTTGGAAGACATCTTCCACAGCCAGCGGTATCACTCCAGGAAAACGGTCACTCCCCAACATAGTGAAAGTCTTTCCGGAAGCAGTCTGTCCATAAGCAAATATGGTACCTGTGAATCAAACAGAGAAAATATGTATCCAAAAAAAAACAACTGCAGTGAGTGTTTGGAGCAACACAACAGATGTCACAGTATTCAGTTTTGAAAACATACCATTGTATCCCTGAACAGAGGAAACAACAAGAGGTTTAGCAATTGCTTGGTACAGCTGATTGGTCGTTTCTTCTGCAGTAAACACTCGATCTATGAACAGAGAAGGAAGGTTAATGTACAGTAGTAGTTAAGTTCTATGCAAAATATCTCAAAGGAGCCACAAAATCCAGTCAAACATATTTCTCAATCCTGTACATGCTGCAAAACTAACCAAAACTAAAGCTTTTACTGGAATTCCCATCATCGACCTGATAAATTGATTTTGCATCAGCTTTCCAAAAATAATGGACCGGCTCTGCATTCTCCGATGCAGCACTGTCTTCCCTGTAACAAAGACACACAATCAGGACATATGTGGAAACATTAACAGACTCTTCCTTTAACATTGTCAGGTGACACATTTAGTGGGAAAGAAATTGTGGCTGAAATACTACTTTCGAAGTTCAGCTTAATCAAAATGTAATATTTAGAAGAGAAGTATAATATTCCTTATGACTACAATACCATGCCATGAAAAGTCAAAGCCTAATAAACACGGACCAGGGTTTTGATTCTCAAAAGTAGTGTGGAAAATAGGCTACATATAATTAAGATCATTTTGGGGGGAAATTATAGCTAGATTGATTGATTGATAGATAGATAGTTTCAGTACAATAGCATCATTCCAAAGTATATAGAACAAAGAATAACAGTTATTGTAGAGCAATTGCTAGACAGTTCGTTTGACCTATCAATACAACAGACGGTGTTTTTAGCTCTTAATATGCTTATAAGGATATATAATTTAACATTTTAAAATATAAATTAAGTTATAAGTTTTACTTATAAAAAATCCCAAGTATTATTCTATTTGTGACAGTAAATGCAGATAATAAAGTGAATGTTACCTCTAAAAGTCTAAGTTAACAATTACTTTAAGGCAATACGTATTTACTGGAACAAAAGACTTGTATTTTACGTCCAACTGTAGCTAACATCATTAGCATGCATTAGCATTAACGCTCCGTAAGCTACCGTTAGCTCCAAACTTGTATTTTATTAATGCTAACTTAGCTGTTGGCGGAAGACTTACCTTGGAATAAGTGGACGGACCCGAACACATACTTTTACAGCCGACTCCTCTGCCATTGTTCTTTGTAATAGTAAGTGACCTGTCCAACCTTAAGGAAGGCAAACTAATATATCTCTCATGAACGCCAAAAAAAATACCTGAAGACGCATAAACGGACACGGGCTGACTCAAATATGAATGCCTCCCTCAGTTTCAAAAGAAAACCGTCACTGGTTTTAAAATCTCCCACTTTGTTTTGATTGGTCAACGTCATCGGGTGGACAAATCCAAATGAGGAGCACTCTGTGCACCTGACACAAAACGGTTGGCTTAAGTGAGATTTCCCTTTATTTAAAAAGAAATCTATTTTGACAAAATGTTTTAAATAGGCAAATTGGTTTCAAAGGGAAAACACATTTTTTTACTTCAATTTGTGCACCAAATAGTCAAATAAATATGGTAGCGCCCAACTAGTGACGCACAAAATAGTCGCTTCTTGAGTGTCGTCATCAAACTGCGTTTTGTACTGTAAGTGTGGAAAACACATGAGCATTTTGTGTTTTTTCTAGTTCATTTGAAGTTGAGCGTTTACAGTCATTTAAATAATCAGAGTTCTTAACGAATCTAGACATGGTTAATTGATATTCAGCGAAAACCATTTTCAAACTCGAGATAGCTGAAAAGAACACACAAACTGTCCTGGAGTGATTTACCTTTCTGAGGGAATGTCTCTGTTTGTTGTAAACAGGTAGGCTCGTGTTATCTACTAGCTTTCATTATTGGTATTTGTTTGTTTTGTCACATAAATACATGACTTTGGAGTTATATGGTTGTATCTTGCTTTTTAAAGCTTTTAAGATAATAAGTATGATTTTCACATCACAGTCATAAGAAGAAGAAGTTATATTTCATTTTTATTCTTACTATTTTAATTTGTATTCTTACTGTATATACATTGTACTCATGTACATTTTATTTGTATCTTATTCTATCCTTTAAACATTTGTAACTCGTGTAATGCTTAACACTGCTGCTTGAACACAATCATTCAATTTGGACTTTAAGCATATATCTATCTATCTATCTATCATCTATCTATTTAAAAAATGAGCACTTTGTCTGCCGGTTATGTTGTGTTTTTTATTACATTTTATTTGCTGTTTAATCTTATGACATGTTTTTAAATGTGTTCCACCTATCATGTCTTATAGGGAAGAAACATTCCTGTTTTTCTATTTGTTAAAACCCCTTCTTCTCCTGTGGTCAAAACACGTTGGCCTTTTTAATGATTAAAGATAGGGTAGGTAAGTTTGAGAAACCGGCTCGAGATACACTTTTTGTTATATTCCATGGAATGCTCTTAACATCCCGATAGCAATGAATATCTTAAGTGCTTTGACAAAAAATCATCTGTGGAAGCCGTAGTACTGTAAAAGGTACGACCAATCATTTTAGCCGGCCCGGCTAAAATAACTGGATGGCCTACCTGCCTGTCAGCCTTAGGAAGTGGCAGATTTTCTCCGGTTGTGTATTTTCAAATTCTAGCGATCTCGAGCCGGTTTCTCAAACTTACCTACCCTACCTTTAAGTCTCTACAATAAACGTTTTTTATATATTCTTCCCCGTTGTTTCTTGATTTTATATTTAAATGACTGGATTGTTTTCCTTATTTATCCTAAGATAAAAGATAACTTTCAACTTAAATGGCATTTATATTAATGTAATTCCATAATGTAAAGAAGAAGAGGGCGAATACCTAATAAAGGCAGGATGATATATTTTTAAGGCTACAAGCTGCTCAATTGACCAAAAGTGTATGTGCTGTGCTTTTGCTGAAGAAGTGGACAGATGAATGAGTAACACCTGTCATGTGTTCTCACAGGTATCTTGGAGAGGAGGAAAATGGGAGCATCTCGAAGGAGTCTCGCTCTCAGGCGTTACTAGCTAAGCTGCAACAGAAGGCCAAAGAGAAGCAGAGACAGAGTTTGACGGAAGAAACACAAAAACCACCTAAAGAACGGACGCAAAAGGATGTCAAAAAGAAAAGAAAAGCTGACAAGGACAGCAGTCAGGAGCCTGAACACAACAAGAAACGGAAATCTGAAGCAGCAGCTGTTATTGTCTCAGAGACTGATAACCACGACGAGCTGGTTGAGGAGGAGGAGAAGAAGAAGAAGCAGACGAGTGCAAATGAGAAGCGGAAGAAGAAGAAGGATCAGTCAGGTATGTGCTTGTTCTTGTATTTATTGACATGATAACACCAAATTGGGCAATACATTGATGTTGTGAGATGATGCCTCTTATTGAGGCCTAACAATACATTAATGTTGTGAGATGATGCCTCTTATTGAGGCCTAACAATACATTGATATGAACAATATTGTCAGATTCAGCTTAGTTGTTGGCAATGAACATGTTAAGTCCTATGCTTTTCCAACAGTGTAGCAAATAAAATACAGGAATAAGTCGACTATCTACATGAAAAATGGAGATGAGATAATACTTTAATATTGTACAGTTGAATGAAATACTTCTTATTGTAATAATATATAAATACGTGGACTATAAATAGTGGAATTTGCTATAAATGTAAGTAAGTGAATACACTTAGAGCTCAGAAATTGTAGAATTGTTGGTTAAACTGTCCCTATGTCTGGTGAAATGTATTGGTTATAAATAGTTATGAATTAACAAAAAGACAACAAAAATGTTTACATTTTAAGACAGTGAAGTGTTACAATATACTGCTGAACAAGGCTCATGTGAGACCTCTCCACATTTTGTGAGCGCTTCATACCAATTTAATTTGAAAAGGGTGTAAAATGTTATAAAAATATTTACCTGAGATTTTTTAAATCCTTCAAATATTGCTATTGGTCTAAAAAAATCCACTTTGGATACCTCACTTTGTATCTCCAGACAACCACAGGTTAAGACCTAAAAGTCTTTGCTGATTTCTGATATCCGGGTTTTTTCCTCCACTCACTGTAGCGATTTGACATTCACGGCAGTGGTTTATTGATCTGTAAAGTGCATATCTACACAGAGAATATGGCTAATACGGTTTAAATGAAGTATGTATTGAAGGTTATAGGAATAATCCCTTTTCCTGAATATATCTTGTAAATAAAAACGCAAATCTGATAAACGTTGATGTCGTAAACTGTACGAATCTGAAGCCTGTTAAATAAAGGAGCAGATGAGATATGGGACTTGGATCTTGTTGCAATCCTTGGAAAAGTAGTTGGGAAAAGTACTGCCCATACTGTGTTACAATATGAAAGGTATGGATGAATTAGACTATAATAAAGAGTAAGAAGACAGTTCTTACTCACTGTCCTTATTATACCAGTTGGTCTATTCATTTGATATGATTTGTTTTGTCTATGGATTTTAGGCATTTCAGTGAAAAGTCTTCCTGACACTCCTGTGACTGGAAGAGAAGGACTGGAGGAAACAGGAGGAGGAGAAGAGAAAACGGAGACAGAAAACATCGCACCAGAACAAACCGCGGAAAAGACTCCTGCTCCAACCGGGTTCACGGTCCTGGGAGGATTTGACAACAAACCTGTCCAAAAGGTACACACACGTGTTTCTTATGCTATTACATTCAAAGATTCAATATGCACAGTAGCTACAGTGTAGATATGGCAATGATGATCTTAAGTCCCAAGCTCCTCCAACAATGCAACATAAATATATATAAAACAAATGAAAAAAATGCAAGAAGAAACTGAGTAGAATCAAATATAGCAGATGATGTTGCGAGACCAATGTGCAAGTAATGCAGATGAAGTTAACTTTATACATGTCAGAAAAAGAAATAAATACAACAAGCTAAATAATGCAGAGAATGTTGTAAGTCACCAAGTAAATGCAGGAGTCTGTATAATACACATGTTCATAGAATTAAATAGACGAGAACAGAATGTAACATTAAATATTATACAGTGAAATCAAATTAAATACTGTTTATTGTAGTGATAAATATTAAGATCAATTAATTGTAAGATGCAAACAGATGAATGCTTCAGGTTATGAAGGCACTGAACAGAGTTTAAGTAGTCTGATGTCCTGTGGGTTAGAACTGACTGTGTGTGTGTGTGTGTCTGTGTCTGTGTCTGTGTCAGGTGCACAGAGTGCTCCCTCAGTGGCTGGCTCAGCCGGATGTGATTCACAGAGACATTAAAGGACACCTGGTGAACATCTCCGAGATCCACGGACTCTCCGCTCTGCTCGTGAAGAAACTTCAGAATAATGGAATCCAGAACTTTTTCCCAGGTAATCACACAGGCTGGTTTCAGCAGCTCTATAAAAGGCTTGTAACAAATTCACATTAGCGTAAATACACTGAAAGAGTGTAAACACCTGAGAAATAACAGAATGATGATGTCACAGTCAGAGGTGGTAGAACCAGTGGCGTAGCCAGGAATGAGGGTGGGTGGGCCCGGGCCCACCCACAGCTACGCCACTGGGTAGAACTACTCAGATATTGTACTTGAGTAAAAGTAGAAGTACCAGAGTGTAGGAATACTCTGTTACAAGTAAAAGTCCTGCATTCAAAATGTTACTCAAGTAAAAGTACCAAAGTATTAGCATCCAAATATACTTAAAGTACCAAAAGTAAGAGTAGTCATTGTGCAGATTGGTGCATTTCAGAATCATATACAGTGAAGGAAATAATTATTTGATCCCTTGCCGATTTTGTAAGTTTACCCACTTACAAATAAATGAACAGTCTATAATTGCAATGGTAGGTTTATTTTACTAATGAGATACAGAATATCAAAAAGAATATCCAGAAATTGACCTTTTATAAAAGATAACAATTTATTTGTATTTAACTGTGGGAAATAAGTATTTGATCCCCTGGCAACAAACAAGAATTCTGGCTCCCACAGACTGCTACATAAGTCCTCTTCCTTTAAAAAAGTACTCCTAATATCCACTTGTTACCTGTATAAAAGACACCTGTCCACAGAATCAATCAATCAGATTCCAACCTCTCCACCACGGGCAAGACTTAGAGCTGTCTAAGGACCTCAGGGACAAGACTGTAGACCTGCATAAGGCTGGGACTGGCTACAAGACCACCAGAAAGCAGCTTGGTGAGAAGGAGACAACTGTTGGTGCCATTATTCAGAAGAATAATGTGTGTTTCTAAATGGAAGTAACATAAAATGAGCATCAGTCGCCCTCGGTCTGGGGCTCCACACAAGATCTCGCCCCGTGGGGTATTGATGATCATGAGAAAGGTGAGGGATCAGCCAAGAACTACACAGGAGGAACTTGTTAATGATCTCAAGGCAGCTGGGACCACAGTCACCAAGAAAACTATTTGTAACACACTACACCATAATGGATCAAATCCTGCAGCGCCTGAAGCCCCCCCCGCTCAAGAAGAACATGAAAGCCCTTCTGAAGATTGACAATGAACATCTGAATGATTCAGAGAAGGCTTGGGAGAAGATGATGTGGTCAGATGAGACCAACATCGAGATCTTTGGCATCAACTCGCATGGAGGTGGAAACATTCTGCTTTGGGGGTGTTTCTCTGCTAAGGGGACAGGACCACTTCCCTGCATCGAGGACAGGATGTACGGGGCCATGTACCGTGAATATTGGCCGATAGCCTCCTTCCCTCAGCCAGGACTCTGAAAATGGGTCATGGAGGGGTCTTCCAGCAGGACAATGATCCTGAACATACGGCCAAGGCAACACAGGAGTGGCTAAAGAAGAAGCACATTCAGGTGATGGAGGGGCCTAGCCAGTCTCCGGACATTAATCCCATAGAAAGTCTGTGGACGGAGCTGAAGCTTCCAGAGGCCAAGCATTAGCCTCAAAACCTGAAGGATTTGGAGAGGATCTTCAGAGAGGAGTGGACCACAATTCTTCCTGAGATGTTCACAAACCTGGAGACTCAAAGCTGGTAAAGGTGCAGCTAGTTTGAATGGCTTTGTATACTGCAGGGTAGCTTGTGAATTTACTCCAGGTGGAACTAAAGTCTTAGTGTTGATTATATTGGAATTACTCAAGTAAAGTACAATATCTCAAAATTGTACTTGAGTACAGTAAATTAACTGATTCATTCCACCTCTGGTCACAGTGCAGGCAGAGGTGATCCCGGCCGTCTTGGAGAGCGCTCAGCAGGGGCTTCTGATTGGACGAGGGGGCTACAAGCCCAGAGACATCTGTGTGTCTGCTCCTACAGGCAGCGGCAAGACGCTGGCGTTCGTCATACCTGTCATCCAGGTGAGCTTCTGACACTCATACAATATAACCACTACTCTGTGTGGCCTCCATATGAAGTAGATTTGGTTTGCAGAAAAACGACAAGGGATCCATTATGACACGCATTCTAAAACAACACAGACCACAGGCAAATCTCAATGTCCAAATCTTTCCACACTGGTTGCCCAAACAATATCTTTAAAAAAAGTAATTTTCTAGATAGTTAGGTACTTTATTGATCCTAAATCGGGAAATGATTCTGTTACAGCAGCAGTGTGTTAAGGCAATAACATATTTAAAAGGTGGAATAAAGAACAAACATAATAAAAACAAAACAATAAACAGCAAATATAAATATATCAAGTGGAGGAGACACACATAATACACAATATCAAATATTCCGGATGAATTAGGATGTTCTTTAGAAGACCAAAATACTGCAGCAACAGAAATAAAGACATATACTACAGGAGCAGAAACACATATAGGAGAGTATATAAACGACCAATGTGTTCCTTAGGTTCTGATGGAGCGGGTGGTGTGTGAAGTCCGTGCTCTGGCCGTGTTGCCGACCAAAGAGCTCGCCCAGCAGGTCAGAACCTTTCAAAATAAAAGCATGACAGTATCCAGTGATGTCTCCAGTTGACTAATGTTCTGCTGTCCAGGTGTGCAAAGTGTTTGCGTCGTACGCTGAGGGGACCTCTCTGAAAGTGGTGATGCTGGCCGGACAGAAGTCCTTCGCTGCAGAGCAGAGCTGCCTGTCGGAGCTCAGGTGAGAACAGCGGCATTAGAACAGGCTGCACCACTACTCTGGGATTTTGTGAAAACAGAACATTTATGAATTTATTCTGGATAACGGTAAAAGCACTGAATTCCCATTGCTTGGATAATCATGAATAATCTTTATTTTTTTATTTAACCTTTATTTAACCAGATAAAAAGCATTGAGATAAAATCTCAATTACAATGCTGACCTGGCCAAGAAGGCAGCAACGTTACACATTATTACACATAGACATATAACACAGACATATAAAATACAGAGAACATAACTAAGTAAACAAAAAGACGAAAAGCAGTCACTACATTTGGGACAGTAAGGTACACTACTTATTAGTGCAACAGCAGCTGGTGGTAAGGACCTCAGACAACTTCAATTTAAAACATGCTATTGAGACAAGTGCCCTCAGTTTTAGGCTTGATTGAAGGTCATTCCAAGACCAAAGACCATAATAAAAAAGACTCCTTTTTCCAGCCTCAGTCCGCACAGCAGGTACCTGGAACCGTATCCAGGCACTGGATCTGAGGTTGTAATGGCGCATTTCCATTGCAGCGCGTAGCTCGCTTTAAGCGTGCCGTGTCGTGCCGTCCCCTTTTTTGGTTGTGCTTCCACTAGGCCTCGTTCCGGCGCGGCACGGCGCGGGCCACTTTTTCCCCTCTTTTCTGGCCCTAGAAAATTGTGGTTCTAT
>NW_022987803.1:4028579-4051079 GCF_902827165.1 Trematomus bernacchii
GACAAGCAGAACCGAAACTAACATTTCTAAACTAACAATGGCGGACACGGACAATTTGCGAATGAGTTCTGCCTTTTGTAAACTGAGTTTATCAATAATTTGTCAATAAATGAGGGCTAAAAACGTCACTTGTCCGCCGGACAAGTCAATTGAAAGATCTACTTGTCCGACATTGTAAATAACACGTCCCGGACGGTGGGACGTGTGCTTTTTCGCACACTGGGGAGTACAAATAATGCCACTGAAAAATGTATTCAGCATCCTCATTAACCCCCCAAAACCACTCAAATTGTCCACTATTTTCTACATAGGCTATAATACCATTAAAGCTAATTAACAAAACTTATGCTAATTGTGCAAATTGCCCAGCAAATGCACGTTAGCATCCGACAGTTTCTATGCGCTGGGACCCGTACGTTACATTTCTATCATAACCCTTTGGGATACTCAACATTTCTGGGTTCACTATGCTGGCAACTACACTACATCTGGATGATACTAGGGACGCTCCGATCGCCGGAATCAGTATCGGCCAATACCGATCGCCAATCCGATCGAGTGGGCGGGGCCTATGGGGATCTTCAATTTAAAGTGGACCTATCATGCTATATTTGAATAATATAGTGTAGGACCATACCTATATAAGGCATATTTATACTTTTTTCCCCCTCAAAATACCAAACAGATCATGCATTTTAGCCATGCCTCATTTTGCTCAATTTGACATTTTTTAGATCTGTTTTAGCAAGGGTTGATTCTGTGAGCAACAGCACCATCTAGAGGCCTGGCATATGTACTACAACGTCTCCAGCGCTTTCGAACGGCAATGCCGTGGTTGTCTCCTCCTGATTGGTGGAGTTGGCCCAATAGCCGTAGCGCCACTGTCCTGACGTCAGGACAGTGTTCAAATCTGGATCAGTTTTTATCAGATCCGTTGCAGCCCCTTTTTTAGAGATTTGGGTATGGAGGAAAATAGAGAGGGTTGTGTTTTCTGACACTTGGTGAGTTCCCTGGAACACCGGGGACACATATTCATGTATAAACGTACAAAGGTGCATTTTGCATGATAGGTCTCCTTTAAAGTGATGTTTAAAACTCAGTTAATGGGGCTCATTCACTGGCGATTCCAAACAACAACCAACATAATTATTACATTCAAATGAATTACATTATTCAAGTTTACATTAACTTTGGATAATAACACGGGAGAAATGACGGAAGCGCTCACTTTTCCTCTCTCCCCCTCTCTCTCCTGACAGCCTGTCAGTATCGTCTCATGCAGCTCACTGATCCAGTAATGAGTGACCCGACAGTGAAGAATAAATATATTTATAACTAGTTTAGCTTGTTCCAGAGGTAGATAAAATAGCTAAGTGTGTAAGGTCTAACTCGTGTGTTTTGCTCCGCTCACCGGTCCGTCACCGCTATTTTATTGTCATTTTCGGACACCTTCAAATACTGCCAGACTGGTGAAGCCATTTTGGCGAGCTTGTTTTGACGAGCACAAGAACACACAAGAGTTAGACCTTGTCATGTATTTTACGTCATGCGATCGGCTCTGGCGATCGGCATTTTTAGAGAGCACCGATCGATCGGCAGAGAGTGAGTATCGGCCGATATCGATCGGAGCATCCCTAGATGATACCATACATAAGCACGTATAAAACGGACATTAAAACAGACATACTTTGACTTTGTCTTGGGTTTGCTTTAGCTGGAGCACAAGCAGGCAGGTGATCTTGCTCCTCTCCTCTGTCAGCTGAGCTTCAGCCTGAGCCTCCAGCAGCTTCAGACCTCCCAACAGACTGTCCTGCTCGTCCACGATGCCCTGCAGGGGGGTGGGTAAGAGGACGTTAGAAAGACAAGGTATTTGCACTTTCCTTGAGTATTTAAGAGAAGAGAGAGATCGCTCTTATGGAGTGAAGAGAGCGAAAAATAAGGATATTGCAATTAGAAACGGAGATGGTTCGATAAAATGTGCAAGAAAACGTTTAAGCTACAGTAATAAATATGAAATACATTATATATATTTTTAATTTCTCCAGCACCGATAACAAAACCGATAGCGTTGGAGCTTATCGATACCACAGTCTTTAAAAATGTAGCCCAAGGGCCGTTTTGATACCATCTCTAACAATCGTTGTTTTTTTTAAGTCCTGAACAAACATGATATGTGAATGTAAAACAATACCTTCAGAGTCATCTTCCTCCCGTGTACAAGCTCAGATAAATATACCAGGTTGGTGCTCAGGATGCTGTCCATCAGGAAGAAGTTCATTGGCTTGGAGAAAAGTGACTGCAGCTTCTCCTTGAAGCACTCCCTGTCAGTGTTATCAGTAGACAGCTCACTGGGGTAAGAAGCGATGCAGGCCCAGAGCTTCCCCAAAATGCTGGACATTTTCTACAAAACCAAAAGAGTTATCATGAAGTTTCAGTACAGTGATGTTGGAGAAATGGAAACATATTGAGGAATAGAAAGCAACCACTATGAAACAACAGTTAAGGCGAGACATGGCAGGCAAAAACATCGTTTTTCATGCACTGGTCAATTTTGAGATTTTGTGCTATTTTGATTCCATAACATGTTTTCTTTCAGGCGTTTGGAAGGAAAACGTACAAAATACACATTTAGATGTTTATTTTACTATAGTTTGTCTATTTGCATCTGTAGATTTTTCCTAAATTCACCAAAAGTTAGCATTCTAACGTAACATAAAGTAATCAGAGGTATCGTTGGAAAGCTCCGTCTCTCCTGCACAATCTCATCGGATCCAAATATGGTCATTTCCTTTGTATCAGCAACCAATCGTGAAAGTACAAAGGGGTCTTAAACCAAAAAACGAAATCTCATTGGCTGGTGTCAATTTCTGACAACGTGATTCGTTCAGATGCGCCACGTGGTGTGCTAAAACACTTCCTGGTTTAGCTTTCCGCTGGAAATTTAAATCTCAAAATGGCAAAAGAACAGCAAAAAAAACGTTCACAGAGAAGACGACAAGTGTCACTTGCACGAAGCAATGTTAGACAAAAAACAAATGACCCTGACCATGAAATATCTTCACGGAGTGCGTCGAGGCGCAAGCTGTCATCCAAAGAACAGGAGGGTTTAGGTAGCGCCACACAGCAATCTTTAAAGGTCGTTTTCTCAAAATGAGTTTTTTCTCCTATTCTGAGTGAGACATTTCCACTTCAGTAGCACGTACATACACCAAACCTTCCAGTTATATTCCTATCAATATTCTGAAGATTTTTACAGAAGGGTTTGTTCATATATCATTCATAGCCTGAATTATATAACATTTTATACCTAAAAACATGGCGAAAATTGATATTTTAGAGTTGTTGACAGTATTTTCTGATTTATGGAGTGATAAAAAGAGATATCCAAAATTCCTTCTGTAAAAGCCTTAGATACTAATATGACTACAAAAATGAAACAAGAATTTTGAACCTGGCTTTATCCAATGTTCAGATTTGTGTTCCTGAAATGTGTTAAAATATGCGCATATTTAATGAGATTATGGGTCATTTGCATATTTAAACATGCTATTTCATAAAACTTGTAATACAAAAAACAATTGTCTTAATGTAAGTAATTAACTGGAGACATTTCTGGCTGATATCTTTAAGTTAAAAAAAGTAACCTATTCACCTGTAGTGTCTCGCCTTAACAGATTTGAAACCGAAGTTTTGGAGACAGCTAGTGCTCATTTTCATGATTCAAAATGCACGGGACAAAGATAATTAGCAAAATGTCTTATTTGGACTGGATATATTTCTCCAGGGGTGATTTATCTTTGTTCCTATTTTTAACGTTATAGGAGTTACAGGTTGGAGTTTATTCTATGAGCCTCTATTTTAGCTCTATGTCTAATTATAATAAAAACATATCAGTGTTTCCCCTACCATTGTCTGAAATTCAAGGTGTTTTTTTTGTTTTTTTGAATAAAAAAAAAATATATATAGCACCAAATTGCAACTGAAGTAATCTATCTACGGTCACTTTTCACATTGAACATGTGCTCTTTTATTAAATTAACTAAACGCCTATGTTATTTATCCAATGTATGTGCATGTTTCAGTGTCCACTGCTTTGCGTATTCACATTCTCCTCCGCTCTGTTTCTGAAGGGCGGGGCTCCGCTCCCCACACACGCGAATGCACACACTCACAATCAGAGACAAGAGCGGAGGAAAGGAGGAGAACAACAAAGTGTAAAAAAGTCAAACAAATCTGCATTATTGCCCCGAGCTCTGCTGTCTGCCCGTTTGTGCCCCCCCCCCCAGTTTCAAATTCATTTATTATTCTTTTTTAACCTCAAGCCGTATCGTCACGGAGGAGAAGGACACACACAGCCTTGCCCAGGTGGGACGCTCCGCGAACGCGACAACGAACGTAGCGTGCACAATTCTAAAAAAGCTCACAGATGGTGAGCAGGTACCGCGGGTTTGAACTACAGTATTGAATTTGACAGAAAACAATGAATGCCAGCAGAAGAATAGTCTAATGAGTTGGGTGAAAAAAAGACAGGAGAATGTGAGTTGGTTTATTCAGTAAATTAGCTCAGGATAATTGGATGTTTCTGTCTACACACCTGTTGATGTGAGGCTAATGCAGGATTTGCTAGCTTGATGCTACCGGCATTTAGCGGCAGTGACTCAACAAATTGCCTCTTAAAATGTAGCGTCAGCAATGTTATGACAAGCAAGACTGCTTGTTTAATGTTAGACTCGCACCAATAGCTCAATATGATCATAACACGATTGCTTTCATATCAGAGATCGATGAGGTGGAGGCTGCCTCCAGCAATAGAGGATGAGGCAGAGAGAAGCAGCAGCAGGCACAGGGTTGCAGCAGGTATGTTATATGCTGTAGTCAGGTGATTTTAAATGTATCAATGAAAGGAAGAAGTGTAGGCTACATGATAAGAAGGGAATACAGTTTGAATAAAAGTAATACAGTACAGTGTAACACTGTACTTTATTACTTTCTAATGTACAAATACTTTGTTACTGTACAATAACAATAATCCACAGCTCCTCTCTGCTCCAGAGGATAAAAAGAAAAGAAATTCAACATTTTTTTTCCGTTGGGGGGGTACCCGAGCAGCACCCTGCCAAGGCAGTAAACCTAGGTGAAACACTGCATATAATATATATTATTCTGAAATGGACCGCTCTGCATAATGAGTACTTTTACTTCTGGTACTTTAAGTATATTTAGATGCCAATAGTTAGTTAGATTGCAGGACTTTTACTTATAACAGAGTATTCCTACACTCTGGTACGTCTACTTTGACTAAAGTACAAGATCTGAGTACTTCTTCCGCCTCTGGTTAAGAATCAGTCTGTAACAATGACTTAATTACAGTGCAGCACACTTTAGGTTTAAATATACACTCAATATATAATGTCCCAAGTCCCCCTGTAATATAATCCTTTCCGAATAGGGCTTTATACGAGTTTATAAAAAAAGCTGAGTATCGTTTACCTGCAGGTAGAGCTGCCTCTTGTCCAGCAGCTCAGTCAGTTGGTTGTCCCATAGGGAGTGGAAATCCTTGTCCTTCACGCTGGTCTGTGCCTTCACTCTGCACAGCAGCTCGTCCAGCGCACGCCTCTCCTTAAAAACGGCTAGATCCTTCCTCACCAGCTCCTTAAACACCTTCATGTAGCTCTGTGCTTGCAACTTTAGGTGCTCCTGGGGAGGCACAGAGCGGGAGTGTAAAGGTTATCACCCGATACAAAGAGTTAAAGGTCCCCTATTATACTGTTTCTCATCAATATATTATAGGTCTCAGATATATACAAACATGTCTCTGAAGTGTTTGGCTCCAAACACCAAACGGATCATTGCAGCATCCCATAAACCCCTCTGTTTCAGCCCTGTTTCAAAAGTGCTGATTCTCTGTCTGTTACTTTAGATCAGGGGTCTCCAACCTTTCTTCATCTGAGAGCTACTTGCATCACATCGCTTACAAGAGGAATAGTTTGGGCGAAAACTAAAAAGGTACCATGGGGTACAGGAATCCGTTTTGGTTTCAAGACCCTGGTTCACGGAGGATACCAAAAAAGTCCTCGAAAGACAAGGAAAACGTAACTATGTGCATTTAAAAATAAAAAAGAGGAGTAGTTTCGGCGAAAACTAAAAGTAATAATAATTTTCCAAAGGGGGGTTCGTTTAGCATGAAACACTTGAAATAACTAAAGGACAAGTTAAACAAGAAAGAGGAAAGAAAGGGAGGTGATAGAAAACTATTGCTGCTAAAAAGTTGGCAATGATTGAGCGTCAGACCTAAACATTTCAGATGTGTGTATCTCACACTGCACTGTAACTTTTATTCATGTATCTTTGCTTTTAAATGAGTGTTTTTTAAATGTCATTTCATAATATGTTTCTTAATGCTATTAATGTCTTTCATTTTTGTAAAGCACTTTGTATTGCCTTGTGTTGAAATGGGCTATATAAATAAACTTGCCTTACATTTATTCACATAGCACTCATCAGTAGAATTAAGCTACTTTTGTACATGTGAAATATCAATACCCAAAGCTTATCAAAAATCTTAACTTCACATCAAGGTCCAAGAAAACAACAATTTCTCACATATGATTATGGCCCACATAGTAAGTACATCACTGAAGATTCAGATAAATGTCCAAGAGAAAAAGACAATGTTTTCACTTCTTATTACGGCCCACATAGTAAATATATCGCCTTAATCACCACCTTACAAGCATCTTATGGCACATGTGTAAAATAAGTGCATTCACTCTTTTTCACAGTTAGTGAGATGACCATAGAGGTGTATGCTGGACCCACTTAGGTTCACTCTAATAGACTTAAGCTGAACATTATTTTGGAGATTTATAACCTCCATCTCCATAGGATTGACACTGAACAGTTCAGCCATCTTCTTCTTCGTCTTGACATTACATTATAAACCAAAGTAAACCAATTGTATAGCTCTAGCCTCCCTATATCTGTGTGTGAAATTGTTCCATCCTCAAAAACTAAAAACTAGGGATGGGTATCGTTAAGGTTTTAACGGTACTACTACTTTTATCGATACCGCTTATCGGTCCGGTCTTTTAACGGTACTTTTATCGGTTCTTTTGGAGAGAAAAATGAGGTAAACTAACTATATGTTGTATGTCAGGGACTACGGATGGAAATGAGCTCAAAGCTAAAATCCGGCATATTTACACTTGAAGCATTATTTGTTTAAAGTGTTCATTAATGTGCATTGTCCCTATTCAAATAAACGATTAAATGAAAAATGAAAATAAACAAATTGTGAACAAAACTAACATTGCTTTTTATTTAAAGGTAGGGTAGGTAAGTTTGAGAAACCGGCTCGAGATACACTTTTTGTTATATTCCATGGAATGCTCTTAACATCCCGATAGCAATGAATATCTTAAATGCTTTGACAAAAAAATCCATAAAAAAATGTCATCTGTGGAAGCCGTAGTACTGTAAAAAGCACGACCAATCATTTTAGCCGGCCCGGCTAAAATAACTGGATGGCCTACCTGCCTGTCTGCCTTCCATCGGGGCACAAACTTATCTCGTGCCCTCATTGGTCATGTGCGCGTTCGTGTGTGTTGGAGGAGGGGCTCTGTAAGGAAGTGGCAGATTTTCTCCGGTTGTGTATTTTCAAATTCTAGCGATCTCGAGCCGGTTTCTCAAACTTACCTACCCCTACCTTTAAATTAAATACATAATATTTCACATCAAAAGAAACAACAACGTTTTAACAAATCTTATTAAATAATCTGATGACAGAACTGTAAACAGAATGGCTGAAACTTTAACAAAATAAATAACTCCGTTACCTCTAATCATTAACCCATGTTTGTATCATTGAGTTAGCTCCGTGTGTTGCTGCTAGCATACATAATACCTGACGTGGAAACGTTACTCGTGGATGGAGCTACAGAGCTACTAGAAAGACAGTCGAACCCGGTGCATTTCTCCGTCTGAATGTGGTGCACTTTTGCTAAATGTTTAGACAAATTGCTCGTGTTACCGCCATTACATGCTAAACTCTTATTGCACTTTAGGCAACGAGCGAGACGGGTAAAGTTTAACCACACCTCGGAGCGCTTATTTCTCTCCGCCATCTCCTCTGTGTGTGTGTGTGTGTTGCTGCATGTAGCAGCTGCGTATGTGTAAACTGCCCCGTCCCCTCGCACACAGACGGGGGAGAGAGATCTCTTGCCTGGATTGGAGATCGAAAATACAAAAAAATGACGCATTTTGCAGTCTGTTAGAAACGGAGTTGGCGACACTAAAACTGCAACATAATGTTTGTGTAGCAATAATACACAAGACATCTTTTTTACATGTCTCCAGTACCGATAACGTCGGAGCTTAACGGTACCACGGTCTTTAATAATTCAGCCCCGGGGCCCGTTTAATACCGGGGCTCGGTACCCATCCCTACTAAAAACTAATGCTTCTGCAGTCTAGCTGCAGCTTAGGTCTTCTGTTAACACTGAATGTCTTGAATGTGGCATCACAAACAAGACTTGAGTCTGAACACAGCAGACAACAGGAGTATTTACAACAGCATATACAAACAAAAATACTGCATGTGGGTGCACACTTATTCTCTGTAAGTATTTTTTAAAACATAGATCCATGCGTGTGAGCCGCAGAGTCAGCGACACGGACTGATTTCCAAAAAGTCTGTGAACCGCGAGCGGCGAGCTACTGAAAAGCTGCCTGATCGACGTGTTGGAGACCCCTGCTTTAGATGAAAATAAGGAGCACAATGGTGCTCTAGGAGGAGATTCAGGTGATAAGGTGGGGGGGGGTTACCTTGGTTCGTGATTGGTGATTGGCTAATGTTTACACAAGCCAAAGAAACGTTATGACATCATAAAGTGGCCAACATCTGATCAGCTCATTTTCAGACAGGTTTTTATATAATTGGATCAGGACAAAAAGTGAGAGAATCTTTCAAAATCTCTTTTTACAGAGGGGACACATGTTTATGTATAAAAGACATGAAAAAGTGGATTTTGCATAATAGGTGACCTTTAAACCTTTATGAAATTGTAAACGGAGTATGATATTGATATATTTACCATAGTGTTGCTCACAAACTGAGCTGCCTGCTGCTGCAGACGATACACACAGTTGTAAGTCTGCGTGGCTGCTTTGGTCAGAGCAAACTGGCAACGCTCAACCGTGACTGGGCCTGTGGTGTTATACTTGGAACAGGCATCGATAAAGTGCTGGAATTTTCCAAAGGACTCCTGCAATGATACGAGTTCAGTGGTGTCAGATTTATTCAACCTTTGTGTTGCTGCCGATTACTAGAATCTGATCTGTGAAGTACCTGCAGCTGCTCAGTAGACTCCTGTAGCTGTGAGGTCATCGTCTCCTTCACTCTACTGCTGCTCTGATCCAGACTGCTCAGCTGCTCTCTGGGCACAGACATGGTTGTGATTGCATCACTGAGGAACTGAAAGGAGAAGATAAAACCAGAATTACTTCCTCCAGCAAACATTCAAGTTGAAGGTTACATACACATACATACATATTTGTATATATATATATATATATATTTGTATTCCTCAGGATTGTGGGAAATGCTATTTTGATCTCTCCGTCTGTACACACAAATTGAAAGATTGACAATAAAGTTGACTTTGACTTTTGATTCACAAGAAAGATACAGATTGAAAACCCAGCAATATGATGCTTCAGCCCTCAGCTGTTGACAGTGTGAAAGCATCAAATTCGACCTTAGACTTCTCCAACTCAAGCTATGTCAATATTATACACAGGGGTGCACATAACTGGTACGCAGGTACGCATGCGCTGCAACAATCTGAAATGCGTACCGTCACTTGTGTCACAAAGCGCATTTGCGTACCGATGTACTTGTGAAGCTTTTCCAGAAGGCGGTTAGATCACCGGACGACAGAGTCGGTCTCCGTGTGCACAGACAGGGCTGCTGTTAACGTCGGTCTGTACAGCAGCCCTGCGCTAAAACAGCTGATCACAACGTTCACACGCTCCGCGGTCGCGAAGCGCTGTACTCCACTACCCCCCCCCTGTTGACAATCGTGAAGCGCTGCACTCCACCCCCGTTGACAATCGCGAAGCGCTGTACTCCACCCCGTTGACAATCGCCAGAAGTTGTGGAGTACCAAACACTGACTCCAGGTACTCATCTGAGTACCTCACTGAGAAAGTTGTGTGCACCCCTGATTATACATGATATCTCTGCAGAAACTCAACCGAGTTCTCCTTAGCAACAAGAGAAATACACAATAGGCGCTTTCACACCGGAGTACTTTTCCCACTTTAGTTCCGAAAATGTGCGTTCACACCAAAAAAATCCAGAACTACAACTTAGTTCATGAGAACCTCTCCACCCCCTTCTCAGTCCCTGCTAGAGAGCAGGTACTTTCATGGGAGAAAAAGGTTCCCATTTCTGATTGGCTGGGCGGATTGCAAACCACGCCCCGTAAAACTCCCAAAACGTTTTGTGAAGCCGCCATTTTATTTTCCTTGCATTAACATTAGCTCAGCGCAGAAACGCAGAGAGACTAACTTATGGCAACACAAAAGAAAACATGGGAGTGGTGGAGATGAGGAGGTGTCAGCGTTTCTGGCAATTTACTCGGAAGGCTTCAGTAGAAGCTGCTGGGAGTCCCAACAATGTGAAGTTGTTTGAGGCCTGCCAGTAAACCCAAAGCAGAAGAAGAAGAAGTGACGTCAGCGGCTTCATTTGCCTAATCCTCCCTCAGGGACTTATTCCGGTGTGAACGCGATCTGTACTTAGTTCATCAGAACTCTTTAGTTCTGATGAACTAAGTACGGCAAAGTACTTGGTGTCAAAAACGCCTTATGTGTGTTCTTAAATGTGCCAGTACAGCACATCTCTTCTCAAATTGAAAACGATGCTTCATAGTAGATGAAAGGACTGTCCGACTCTTTGTACTTGACCCTTGTAGGAGCCAAAACACTCCTTATGATATTATCATTTGTTTACACCACAATTAGTCACTTCCGGCTATTATTGGTTTAACCTGTTAAGCCCTGAGCCTGTTTTTCAGGTCTCAGACTCGAAAATGATATTCCCAGAACAAATTACCATATCTTCCCTTCTAAAAGGGTTAAATTAATAATCTTTTTTCTCAAAGTAATGATAAACCTGTGAGTTGGATGTAGAAAAGTCAGAATCAATATAGATGTTTTTTATTTTAAAGAAAATTCAGATTTTACATAGTAAAAAACTGTAAATGATAGCGTCCGTCCAAATATTATTTTTTACTTATAGTGAAAACTACCCTTGGATGATGGTAAGGTAGACTAAAAGCTTTAGGAATCCAAAGTACAATATATAATAAGTACCCTGTATCAAGATTGATGCAAAACAAGTGACATTTGACCTTTTTAGAGAGATTTAGCAAAAAGAAACCACTTCTGGGTTCATTTGGGTGGATTTTCCATATCTCTGGCCACCCTTGCTCAATTTTGATGGTTGACACCTCTTTCTGACCGTTAGAGCCAATAGAATCGAAGGGGGGGTACCCCACACACACTCATTGTGAAACGAAAAGGTGGGGGCTTTGCGCATGTAATTTTGCATTAGAGTGAAGCTACAGTCTAGCTCTGACATCTAGAAACGTAAAAGCATGGATTATCCGTCTGTTTGAAATGATTTCTGATAATCCATGAGCAAAGGGACACAGACACATTGGATTAACCTATGGATTAACTTCAGCAGCGTTTTTATCATTTTAATGCCATTGAAGACCACTTTGGAGAGACTACAGAGCCAAGGTAAAAATGTTAGCATTTTTAGCTACCTAGCGTCACCTGTTTTGATGTCAGTTTTTGTTTATAACGTCGCAAATTCGTATAATTCAGTGATAATGAGGGTACCCATCAATTCTGTGTCACCTCACGATGTGAATCGATGTCATGGATGTGGAGAAGAGATAAATAAGGTTTAGTGAGTGATTTTCGGTGCAGTAATCTGTTAGCATTTTTCACTCGTTGCTAATTCAGAGGCTCAGTGTTAGCATTGTGGGTTTTCTTTTGAAAAATAAATAAAAATGATCAGGGCCAGGCCCTCCCATTTGACATTCCTGCCCTCCCCAATAAACAAGTTTTTTATTATTTATCAATCTTTTTTTTTTTTTTAAAGATTTTTTTTTTTTTTTAATTATAAATAAACTGAACTTTTATGCTACGATGTATGTGATGTCAGATAGTAACTACAAAAAAAAATCGCAGGCTACGTCAAATAAATTCATGTGTCTGTTGTGATTTGTGATTCGTCCACATTTAGACCAATCACAGCGTCACACTCTGTCGCCTATTCTGGATTTGTTTATTGTTTATTGTGCATTCTGTAGACTCCCATTTCTGTTTGAATTACAAAATGGACATCAGAAATTGGCTTAAAAGGTCTAAGGATTTATTAAAACGAAATAGCGATGAAAGAACTGCAGCCGATGGTGCTGCTGGCGACCCTGCACCTGCCGTTGCAGCAGCACGCCTTAATGTCACAAGCTTGACCTCGGCAAACCCCGGGGCTGAGTTAGCGAGCCCAATCCTTGACTCATCAAGGCGGGCGCCACCAACGCTGTCCTCCGAGGCACAGCTCCTTGTGCCCCTACCATCACCACCTGCGTTGCCACACCCTGTACCACACCCGCCAGCATCCTCCTCCTCCGTGCCGGTGCCTCCACTACAGACGCTATCTTGCAGCACATCAACAGGTACTATTGGTACGCTCAAAGACCAACAGCCCCAGATGATCTTGGGGTTAATAAACCCAACCAGGTGAAACTGGATCGTTATTCAGGGAGATTGTTTTCAGGAAAGAAGCGCACTTTTGCCACTGCATGGTACAACAGACCATAGCTTGAATATTCGCTAAAAGCAGACGCAGCCTTTTGTTTCCCCTGTCGACAGTTTAAAGTAAATACGTCTTCATCTGATGCGGCTTTTACTGTCAAAGGTTTTTGCGACTGGAAACCCGCATTACAGACTGATAAAGGACTGCTAAGACATGCCGCATCAAAAGAACAGATTTCATGTGAGAGTTTGTGGAGAGAGAAACAGATGCGCGAGGAAACAAATAAGGAAATTAGTACTTTGGTGCACACAGATCAGCTGGCACGGAACCGTTATTACGTGTCAGCTGTCGTTGATATTATAGCTTTTTTAGCTGTCAACCAACTCCCTCTCAGAGGTGACCACGATTGTACTCCACAGCATGTCCGAGTCAGGCAGTGGGCTCTTCCTATCGCTGTTTGAGTATACGCTGCACAAAGATGCAGAGTTGGCCTTGCTGTTTGATATATATTGTGCCGCAGGCCCGCAGCACATGACGGTTTTGTGTGCCCTCCCATGAAAATCATATGCCCTCCCTTTAGATTTGTTCTGGCGCCGGGTCTGTCTATATCCAATGGTCGCGGCACTACTCATGGTAGTCAAAATCAGCCCACTCGGGAGCAGTGTGAGAAAAAGTCTTTAGAGAGTACATTTTTCACTTTTCACAAAATTGGGGCCACTGGAATCTTCTTCTTCGCCAACGTATTTTCCCACGTTTTTTACGACACCGCTAACGTAAGTGAGCGGTAAGATTTTACTGCATCACACATAGGGTTGGGTATCGTTTGGATTTTAACGATTCTGGTTCTGCTTTTCGATTCCGGTTATTTTCGGTTCTTTGAGAGGGTAAAAATAAGTCCCATGACAAACTGGGAGAAAAACATATTTATGAAAACATTAAGTCAAACCTGTATTCCTATTTACAAATCACTTCATACGGTTTAATTTCTTACGGTTATTGAATACAATTATATAAAAATAATCTCTGCATTGTTTAGTTAGTTCTATGTGGTGCAGTTTGAGAATGTACAATTGGCCCAGTCTCCTCTGATGTTACACTGCAACCTGCCTGTGAGACAGAGTCCAACCACACATGTCCAACACATAGGCCTAATAATAATAATACATTATATTTATAGCCTATAGGCCTAGCGCGTTTCTACAACTCAAAGACGCTTGCATGCTTACACATGTCCTGCAATACACATGCTGCAGCTGCCCAGCTGCTCACTGTTTGTAAATAAATAGTATTTTCATTTCAATAATGTACTTTCTATACCCTGCTTCATAAACAATACTGACATCCCTGTGCTCCTCCGAGTCTGGGGGTCGGGGGATGTGAGGACACAGACAGGGAGGCTGCTTTATTTCATAAAGGAAATGGCGTCAATATTAACAACGTAGGAGCTAAAACGCTTAATAACCTTCATTACTTGTTAAAGAAAGAACATAAGAAAGTTTGACAAAGATTAGGCTGTTAAACGGGCAGCGGGTCCGCTGTGTGTAGAAAGAGAGAGAGACGCTGAACTGCACCGTGCAGCGATCAGATGATCCGGAGCAGAGAGAGAGAGCTGCGGTCCGCGGGGCTCGGCCTCGCCTCCTGTCCTCACAACTTTTATTAATCCCGGTACCGGACAATTGTTATTTGTTCCTACTTGGAACCGAATTTTGCTTCTCAACCCTGCCACTGTGCTACACGTCCCGCACCGCCCTGCCCCGTCTAACAGTACAGAAAGCGGCGAGATGCAGGAATCGACAAGCAGAACCGAAACTAACATTTCTAAACTAACAATGGCGGACACGGACAATTTGCGAATGAGTTCTGCCAGTTGTAAACTGAGTTTATCAATAATTTGTCAATAAATGAGGGCTAAAAACGTCACTTGTCCGCCGGACAAGTCAATTGAAACATCTACTTGTCCGACATTGTAAATAACACGTCCCGGACGGTGGGACGTGTGCTTTCTCGCACACTGGGGAGTACAAATAATGCCACTGAAAAATGTATTCAGCATCCTCATTAACCCCCCAAAACCACTCAAATTGTCCACTATTTTCTACATAGGCTATAATACCATTAAAGCTAATTAACAAAACTTATGCTAATTGTGCAAATTGCCCAGCAAATGCACGTTAGTTTCTATGCGCTGGGACCCGTACGTTACATTTCTATCATAACACTTTGGGATACTCAACATTTCTGGGTTCACTATGCTGGCAACTACACTACATCTGGATGATACTAGGGATGCTCCGATCGCCGGAATCAGTATCGGCCAATACCGATCGCCGATCCGATCGAGTGGGCGGGGCCTATGGGGATCTTCAATTTAAAGTGGACCTATCATGCTATATTTGAATAATATAGTGTAGGACCATACCTATATAAGGCATATTTATACTTTTTTTTTTCTCAAAATACCAAACAGATCATGCATTTTAGCCATGCCTCATTTTGCTCAATTTGACATTTTTTAGATCCGTTTTAGCAAGGGTTGATTCTGCAACAGCACCATCTAGAGGCCTGGCATATGTACTACAACGTCTCCAGCGCTTTCTAACGGCAATGCCGTGGTTGTCTCCTCCTGATTGGTGGAGTTGGCCCAATAGCCGTAGCGCCACTGTCCTGACGTCAGGACAGTGTTCAAATCTGGATCAGTTTTTATCAGATCCGTTGCAGCCCCTTTTTTTTTAGAGATTTGGGTATGGAGGAAAATAGAGAGGGTTGTGTTTTCTGACACTTGGTGAGTTCCCTGGAACACCGGGGACACATATTCATGTATAAAAGACGTACAAAAGTGCATTTTGCATGATAGGTCCCCTTTAAAGTGATGTTTAAAACTCAGTTAATGGGGCTCATTCACTGGCGCTTCCACAAACAACAATCAACATAATTATTACATTCAAATGAATTACATTATTCAAGTTTACATTAACTTTGGATAATAACACGGGAGAAATGAGCGGAAGCGCTCTCTTTTCCTCTCTCCCCCTCTCTCTCTCTCCTGACAGCCTGTCAGTATCGTCTCATGCAGCTCACTGATCCAGTAATGAGTGACCCGACAGTGAAGAATAAATATATTTATAACTAGTTTAGCTTGTTCCAGAGGTAGATAAAATAGCTAAGTGTGTAAGGTCTAACTCTTGTGTGTTTTGCTCCGCTCACCGGTCCGTCACAGCGGGTGGAGCTGCAGGATTTCTGCTTCACACACGTTGCATACCGCTATTTTATTGTCATTTTCGGACACCTTCAAATACTGCCAGACTGATGAAGCCATTTTGGCGAGCTTGTTTTGACGAGCACAAGAACACACAAGAGTTAGACCTTGTCATGTATTTTACGTCATGCGATCGGCTCTGGCGATCGGCATTTTTAGAGAGCACCGATCGATCGGCAGAGAGTGAGTATCGGCCGATATCGATCGGAGCATCCCTAGATGATACCATACATAAGCACGTATAAAACGGACATTAAAACAGACATACTTTGACTTTGTCTTGGGTTTGCTTTAGCTGGAGCACAAGCAGGCAGGTGATCTTGCTCCTCTCCTCTGTCAGCTGAGCTTCAGCCTGAGCCTCCAGCAGCTTCAGACCTCCCAACAGACTGTCCTGCTCGTCCACGATGCCCTGCAGGAGTGGGTGGGTAAGAGGACGTTAGAAAGACAAGGTATTTGCACTTTCCTTGAGTATTTAAGAGAAAGAGAGAGATCGCTCTTATGGAGTGAAGAGAGCGAAAAATAAGGATATTGCAATTAGAAACGGAGATGGTTCGATAAAATGTGCAAGAAAACGTTTAAGCTACAGTAATAAATATGAAATACATTATATATATTTTTAATTTCTCCAGCACCGATAACAAAACCGATAGCGTTGGAGCTTATCGATACCACAGTCTTTAAAAATGTAGCCCAAGGGCCGTTTTGATACCATCTCTAACAATCGTTGTGTTTTTTTAAGTCCTGAACAAACATGATATGTGAATGTAAAACAATACCTTCAGAGTCATCTTCCTCCCGTGTACAAGCTCAGATAAATATACCAGGTTGGTGCTCAGGATGCTGTCCATCAGGAAGAAGTTCATTGGCTTGGAGAAAAGTGACTGCAGCTTCTCCTTGAAGCACTCCCTGTCAGTGTTATCAGTAGACAGCTCACTGGGGTAAGAAGCGATGCAGGCCCAGAGCTTCCCCAAAATGCTGGACATTTTCTACAAAACCAAAAGAGTTATCATGAAGTTTCAGTACAGTGATGTTGGAGAAATGGAAACATATTGAGGAATAGAAAGCAACCACTATGAAACAACAGTTAAGGCGAGACATGGCAGGCAAAAACATCGTTTTTCATGCACTGGTCAATTTTGAGATTTTGTGCTATTTTGATTCCATAACATGTTTTCTTTCAGGCGTTTGGAAGGAAAACGTACAAAATACACATTTAGGTGTTTATTTTACTATAGTTTGTCTATTTGCATCTGTAGATTTTTCCTAAATTCACCAAAAGTTAGCATTCTAACGTAACAAAGTAATCAGAGGTATCGTTGGAAAGCTCCGTCTCTCCTGCACAATCTCATCGGATCCAAATATGGTCATTTCCTTTGTATCAGCAACCAATCGTGAAAGTACAAAGGGGTCTTAAACCAAAAAACGAAATCTCATTGGCTGGTGTCAATTTCTGACAACGTGATTCGTTCAGATGCGCCACGTGGTGTGCTAAAACACTTCCTGGTTTAGCTTTCCGCTGGAAATTTAAATCTCAAAATGGCAAAAGAACAGCAAAAAAAAACGTTCACAGAGAAGACGACAAGTGTCACTTGCACGAAGCAATGTTAGACAAAAAACAAATGACCCTGACCATGAAATACCTTCACGGAGTGCGTCGAGGCGCAAGCTGTCATCCAAAGAACAGGAGGGTTTAGGTAGCGCCACACAGCAATCTTTAAAGGTCGTTTTCTCAAAATGAGTTTTTTCTCCTATTCTGAGTGAGACATTTCCACTTCAGTAGCACGTACATACACCAAACCTTCCAGTTATATTCCTATCAATATTCTGAAGATTTTTACAGAAGGGTTTGTTCATATATCATTCATAGCCTGAATTATATAACATTTTATACCTAAAAACATGGCGAAAATTGATATTTTAGAGTTGTTGACAGTATTTTCTGATTTATGGAGTGATAAAAAGAGATATCCAAAATTCCTTCTGTAAAAGCCTTAGATACTAATATGACTACAAAATGAAACAAGAATTTTGAACCTGGCTTTATCCAATGTTCAGATTTGTGTTCCTGAAATGTGTTAAAATATGCGCATATTTAATGAGATTATGGGTCATTTGCATATTTAAACATGCTATTTCATAAAACTTGTAATACAAAAAAACAATTGTCTTAATGTAAGTAATTAAACTGGAGACATTTCTGGCTGATATCTTTAAGTTAAAAAAAGTAACCTATTCACCTGTAGTGTCTCGCCTTAACAGATTTGAAACCGAAGTTTTGGAGACAGCTAGTGCTCATTTTCATGATTCAAAATGCATGGGACAAAGATAATTAGCAAAATGTCTTATTTGGACTGGATATATTTCTCCAGGGGTGATTTATCTTTGTTCCTATTTTTAACGTTATAGGAGTTACAGGTTGGAGTTTATTCTATGAGCCTCTATTTTAGCTCTATGTCTAATTATAATAAAAACATATCAGTGTTTCCCCTACCATTGTCTGAAATTCAAGGTGTTTTTTTTGTTTTTTTTGAATAAAAAAAATATATATATAGCACCAAATTGCAACTGAAGTAATCTATCTACGGTCACTTTTCACATTGAACATGTGCTCTTTTATTAAATTAACTAAACGCCTATGTTATTTATCCAATGTATGTGCATGTTTCAGTGTCCACTGCTTTGCGTATTCACATTCTCCCTCCGCTCTGTTTCTGAAGGGCGGGGCTCCGCTCCCCACACACGCGAATGCACACACACTCACAATCAGAGACAAGAGCGGAGGAAAGGAGGAGAACAACAAAGTGTAAAAAAAGTCAAACAAATCTGCATTATTGCCCCGAGCTCTGCTGTCTGCCCGTTTAGCGGCAGTGACTCAACAAATTGCCTCTTAAAATGTATCGTCAGCAATGTATGACAAGCAGACTGCTTGTTTAATGTTAGACTCGCACCAATAGCTCAATATGATCATAACACGATTGCTTTCATATCAGAGATCAGATGAGGTGGAGCTGCCTCCAGCAATAGAGGATGAGGCAGAGAGAAGCAGCAGCAGCACAGGGTTGCAGCAGGTATGTTATATACTGTAGTCAGGTGATTTAAATGTATCAATGAAAGGAAGAAGTGTAGGCTACATGATAGAAGGGAATACAGTTTGAATAAAAGTAATACAGTACAGTGTAACACTGTACTTTATTAATTTCTAATGTACAAATACTTTGTTACTGTACGATAACAATAACAATAATCCACAGCTCCTCTCTGCTCCAGAGGATAAAAAGAAAAAGAAATTAAAAAAAAAAATTCCGTTGGGGGGGTACCCGAGCAGCACCCTGCCAAGGCAGTAAACCTAGGTGAAACACTGCATATAATATATATTATTCTGAAATGGACCGCTCTGCATAATGAGTACTTTTACTTCTGGTACTTTAAGTATATTTAGATGCCAATAGTTAGTTAGATTGCAGGACTTTTACTTATAACAGAGTATTCCTACACTCTGGTACGTCTACTTTGACTAAAGTACAAGATCTGAGTACTTCTTCCGCCTCTGGTTAAGAATCAGTCTGTAACAATGACTTAATTACAGTGCAGCACACTTTAGGTTTAAATATACACTCAATATATAATGTCCCAAGTCCCCCTGTAATATAATCCTTTCCGAATAGGGCTTTATACGAGTTTATAAAAAAAGCTGAGTATCGTTTACCTGCAGGTAGAGCTGCCTCTTGTCCAGCAGCTCAGTCAGTTGGTTGTCCCATAGGGAGTGGAAATCCTTGTCGTTCACGCTGGTCTGTGCCTTCGCTCTGCACAGCAGCTCGTCCAGCGCACGCCTCTCCTTAAAAACGGCTAGATCCTTCCTCACCAGCTCCTTAAACACCTTCATGTAGCTCTGTGCTTGCAACTTTAGGTGCTCCTGGGGAGGCACAGAGCAGGAGTGTAAAGGTTATCACCCGATACAAAGAGTTAAAGGTCCCCTATTATACTGTTTCTCATCAATATATTATAAGTCTCAGATATATACAAACATGTCTCTGGTGTTTGGAGCCAAACACTTCAAACGGATCATTGCAGCATCCCATAAACCCCTCTGTTTCAGCCCTGTTTCAAAAGTGCTGATTCTCCGTCTGTTACTTTAGATCAGGGGTCTCCAACCTTTCTTCATCTGAGAGCTACTTGCATCACATCGCTTACAAGAGGAATAGTTTGGGCAAAAACTAAAAAGGTACCATGGGGTACAGGAATCCGTTTTGGTTTCAAGACCCTGGTTCACGGAGGATACCAAAAAAGTCCTCGAAAGACAAGGAAAACGTAACTATGTGCATTTAAAAATAAAAAAGAGGAATAGTTTCGGCGAAAACTAAAAGTAATAATAATTTTCCAAAGGGGGGTTCGTTTAGCATGAAACACTTGAAATAACTAAAGGACAAGTTAAACAAGAAAGAGGAAAGAAAGGGAGGTGATAGAAAACTATTGCTGCTAAAAAGTTGGCAATGATTGAGCGTCAGACCTAAACATTTCAGATGTGTGTATCTCACACTGCACTGTAACTTTTATTCATGTATCTTTGCTTTTAAATGAGTGTTTTTAAATGTCATTTCATAATATGTTTCTTAATGCTATTAATGTCTTTCATTTTTGTAAAGCACTTTGTATTGCCTTGTGTTGAAATGGGCTATATAAATAAACTTGCCTTACATTTATTCACATAGCACTCATCAGTAGAATTAAGCTACTTTTGTACGTGTGAAATATCAATACCCAAAGCTTATCAAAAATCTTAACTTCACATCAAGGTCCAAGAAAACAACAATTTCTCACATATGATTATGGCCCACATAGTAAGTACATCACTGAAGATTCAGATAAATGTCCAAGAGAAAAAGACAATGTTTTCACTTCTTATTACGGCCCACATAGTAAATATATCGCCTTAATCACCACCTTACAAGCATCTTATGGCACATGTGTAAAATAAGTGCATTCACTCTTTTTCACAGTTAGTGAGATGACCATAGAGGTGTATGCTGGACCCACTTAGGTTCACTCTAATAGACTTAAGCTGAACATTATTTTGGAGATTTATAACCTTCATCTCCATAGGATTGACACTGAACAGTTAGGCCATCTTCTTCTTCGTCTTGACATTACATTATAAACCAATTGTATAGCTCTAGCCTCCCTATATCTGTGTGTGAAATTGTTCCATCCTCAAAAACTAAAAACTAGGGATGGGTATCGTTAAGGTTTTAACGGTACTACTACTTTTATCGATACCCGCTTATCGGTCCGGTCTTTTAACGGTACTTTTATCGGTTCTTTTGGAGAGAAAAATGAGGGGTAAACTAACTATATGTTGTATGTCAGGGACTACGGATGGAAATTAGCTCAAAGCTAAAATCCGGCATATTTACACTTGAAGCATTATTTGTTTAAAGTGTTCATTATGTGCATTGTCCCTATTCAAATAAACGATTAAATGAAAAATGAAAATAAACAAATTGTGAACAAACTAACATTGCTTTTTATTTAAAGGTAGGGTAGGTAAGTTTGAGAAACCGGCTCGAGATACACTTTTTGTTATATTCCATGGAATGCTCTTAACATCCCGATAGCAATGAATATCTAAATGCTTTGACAAAAAAATCCATAAAAAAATGTCATCTGTGGAAGCCGTAGTACTGTAAAAAGTACGACCAATCATTTTAGCCGGCCCGGCTAAAATAACTGGATGGCCTACCTGCCTGTCAGCCTTCCATCTGTGCACAAACTTATCTCGTGCCCTCATTGGTCATGTGCGCGTTCGTGTGTGTTCGAGGAGGGGCTCTGTAAGGAAGTGGCAGATTTTCTCCGGTTGTGTATTTTCAAATTCTAGCGATCTCGAGCCGGTTTCTCAAACTTACCTACCCTACCTTTAAATTAAATACATAATATTTCACATCAAAAGAAACAACGTTTTAACAAATCTTATTAAATAATCTGATGACAGAACTGTAAACAGAATGGCTGAAACTTTAACAAAATAAATAACTCCGTTACCTCTAATCATTAACCCATGTTTGTATCATTGAGTTAGCTCCGTGTGTTGCTGCTAGCATACATAATACCTGACGTGGAAACGTTACTCGTGGATGGGGCTACAGAGCTACTAGAAAGACAGTCGAACCCGGTGCATTTCTCCGTCTGAATGTGGTGCACTTTTGCGAGATGTTTAGACAAATTGCTCGTGTTACCGCCATTACATGCTAAACTCTTATTGCACTTTAGGCAACGAGCGAGACGGGTAAAGTTTAACCACACCTCGGAGCGCTTATTTCTCTCCGCCATCTCCTCCATGTGTGTGTGTGTGTTGCTGCATGTAGCAGCTGCGTATGTGTAAACTGCCCCGCTTCCTCGCACACAGACGGGGGAGAGAGAT
>NW_022987803.1:4656079-4846079 GCF_902827165.1 Trematomus bernacchii
TGACTTTTTTCAGACATTGCAGCTTGTAGTTTTATCTCTTTAAGTTAAGTCACCCTTTCTAACCAGTTCAAATACACCTATACTAAATCAAATCAATGATACTTACCCATCTAGGTTAGTAACCATGAGTCCTCACTCCTCAACCTCCATAAGGATAGAGAGTTGTCCATTCTGATCACCTAACAACACAATCAATAACTGATTATTATTCAACACTTACATTTAGGACCTCCTCCAAATCTTTAAACCAGAGCAACGGAATCAAAATCCTGAGCTCTGAGTGTTAGCGATGCTAATGTAAACACCGACCATATTACGTCCAAAACAGTCGGGCATTGCTTCTGATAGCAACTTTCTGATAGTGCCGTGGGTCCACATTTCCGATATTACGTCATATCAGACGCAAATCTGGATCAGCTCCGTTGTGCCCCTGTTTTTAGAGATTTGGGTACGGAGGAAAAGAGAGGGTTTTATTTTCTGACGCTGCGTGAGTTCCCGGGGACACATATTTATGTATAAATGTGGTGGTAGTGGAGCACAGCGCTTCGCGATTGTCAACGGGGGGGGGGTGGTAGTGGAGTACAGAGCTTCGTGACCGCGGAGCGTGTGAACGTTGTGATCAGCTGTTTTAGCGCAGTGCTGCTGTACAGACCGACGTTAACAGCAGCCCTGTCTGTGCACACGGAGACCGACTCTGTCGTCCGGTGATCTAACCGCCTTCTGGAAAAGCTTCACAGGTACGTCGGTACGCAAATGCGCTTTGTGACACAAGTGACGGTACGCATTTCAGATTGTTGCCGCGCATGCATACCTGCGTACCAGTTATGTGCACCCCTGCCTATTACAACAGCTATCAGGGTTGGGTTTGGGGTAGTAAGAAACTATTCACCCATCTGAAACACACTCATTAGGGTGTGTCACAGAACTGCTTTCATTAACTTGGGCATTCATAAAGTTACTGCTAAAGTCTATAGGGAGCATTCAACATCTTTGTCTTTGTGTCCCCATTAAATAAATAATTGAACAATGAGTCCCTGCAGTGACAGATGATGAGCAGGGCAGTGGGATGAGATTGCCATATGCCTTCATTTCTGTCTACAAATCGATATCCTGCTCATTTCTGACCTTCACTGGGATGTGCTGTGAGAGCCTTGGCTTCCGACCGCTGCCCGGTTGACAGTTAGATCAAGTCTAATGAATTGAGTGTTCAGCTGAGGCCAAGACCTGCAGGCTCAGAGGCATTCTGGGACTCTGCCACACTTCGACCAGAGAACTATGGGAAGCACTGCAGACTATTAGAAACATTGCACTAACCTGGGAAATAACAAATCAGAGAGAAAAACCTTTTGCCAAATGTTGTAATTACTCACAAATTAGCATGATATGTTTTAGCTGTATTCATCTATAACAGGGTTCCTCATTGCGCGGCTTGCCAAGCTTTAATTGCTGGCTCGCATGACAGTAGGCTAAATGAAGGGGTGATAGACAGGGGTGCACATAACGCAGGTACGCCTTTGCGTACCTGATAGGTCATCAAAACAAAACCCATATTTAGTCTACACGTGTTTCTTGTCAACACTCAGTGGAGTAAACTACTAGACATGTCCAAAAAACGAAAAGACATTGAGCAGCTACGTTGCCGTTTCGCTCCCTGCTAAAAATCTCGGGACTTTCTATGACTGATTGAACTGGGTGCTGGCCGAGCCGCGCTTTGCCGTATTTAGTGCCAGCACTCAGTGCCCCGGCACTTATTACCCCAGGGCATTTAGTACAGATCGCGTTCACACCGGAGTACTTTTCCCTGAGGGAAGATTACGCAAATGAGCCGCTGACGTCACTTCGTCTTCTTCTGCTTTGGGTTTACTGGCACGCCGCAACAACTTCACGGCGTATACTGCCACCCGGAGTCCCCGGCCGGAAGTCCCCGGAGTTGGGGACTGGCTTCAGTAGAAGCTGCTGGGACTCCCAGCAGCTTCTAATGAAGCCTTCCGAGTAAATCGCCAGAACGCCGACACCTCCTCATCTCCACCGCTCCCATGTTTTATTTTGTGTTGCCATAAGTTAGTCTCTCTGCATTTGTGCGCTGGGCGAATGCTAATGCTAATAATGCTAATGCGAGGATAATAAAATGGCGGATCTACAAAACATTTCAGAGTTTTACGGGGCGTGGTTTGCAATTCGTCCAGCCAATCAGAACTGGGGCACTTTTTTCCCCCAGGAAAGTACCATCTCTCAGCAGGCACTAAACATGGGGGTAATATTCCCGAGATGAAGTGCTCTTTTTGGTGTGAACGCGACATAAGGGGTACTAACGGAACTAAACGCGAAAAGTACGGTGAAAAGTACTCCGGTGTGAACGCAGCTATTGAGGTTGGAGGACTGTTTGCTTCAATTGTGGTAGGCTGTGTTGTTGCTATTAAAGGTTGCCTATACTGCAGCTTCATGGTTAAGATCTCTTAACAAATATAAACCATGATCAATATTCTAGTGCAAATGCATGAATGATTCTCGAGACAGTCCTCCTGAATTCTAATCAGCTCCGTTGTTGGCAACCCTCACTATTACCCCAGGTCAACAATCACGGGATAATCAGCATGCTGAACATTGTGCAGCAGGCCTTTTCAGAGTTTGAAAGAGCTACTTCAACCAAAAAACAAAAACTAATTTGTTATGCAATCATCTCACAATCTATCAAATCTGTTGACAGTCTGACTCTCAGTCTTTGGCAGATAATAAGAATGCATTTCTCCTCCAACTAATGTCATCTGGAGGACATTTATTCTGTGTAGTGTTGAATAAAGCTCAGTGGAATGAGGAAAATTAAATTAGCACAGAAACTCGTTGACACAGTGCTTGGGAAAGTGTAGTTTTTAAATTAAAATCAATGAGGCCATTGAACCACACTTAAACCCTGTCAATACCTCTACCTCTCAACAGCAGACAAGTAGGTTATGCAACCTTTGATAGCATCAAAGCATTCCCCTTGTGAAGCAGCATATTTTTGCATTTGGTATGTACAATGAAACAATTACATCTACATCCCTGCCAGTTATGGAATATCTAGCTAAAAAAAGAATAATCACCCTATTTTTACTGTCCCCACTTCTGCTGTCCTAGGGCTGCCCTCCTTATGTCAGTGCAGCAATACACTGCATATGCAAGAGAAAGTTATAGATAAATAAAAACAAATAGGTTCAAGTTAATGTCATTGCTTACAACTAACCTAATACAGTTATGTTACATTTGTTGACATAAAACATTTATTTAAAGACAATGTTTTCTGTATAATAATAGGTCCTCTGTAGTTACACAATCTCTCAGGCACATTTTCATTGATCACATATCAAATATTTAAAAACTGAACTTTTAGGGGTCAATGTATACACGATGTAAACAACAACATGTATACCCACTAATGTTATACATTCATTTTACAATGTGCAATGTAAATGTATTCAATCATTCTATAACACAGGGTCCTATAACATGTTTGTCAAACATGAACACAGCACACACCGGAAACACCCCACTGTCAGACTGTTCTTCACTCAATGCCCAATGTAAATTCAGGAATCTATTTATCTTTTGCATAGTGAAGGTTAGCCTGTTCCTTATGATGCAGTTCTATAACGGGCAGTTCAAACAGGGTTGAAATAAATAGCGAAAATATGAATACTTTCTCTATAGGGATACATTTTACCTGCTGGCACTTAAAGGTATAGATGTCAATTAATTAAATCTGGCATCACATGATTCTACATAACACAATTTTAGGGGAAATGCCATAATGGGGGACTTTTCTATTAACACAAAGTTATAAACAATAATACAAAAAACAAATTATACTGGTTGTTGTGTCTATTTTCATGTTGCGGTTCTCAGCGCGAGCCACTACTGCCGTGTAGAAGCTGTGGCCGTAACAGTTTCCAAGAAAAACTAAATAATTCTTCTTATCCTCAGCATCAAAATCCAGATATAAAAAGCCTGCAGACCGTAAACATGTGGTGATACCAAGCCTCAATGCACAATGTTTCCATTAAAAGACCAGAAATGCCCAGTGCCTCCCTCAGGAGAACATGTCATAATAGTGCAGATGATCTTTCCAGTTTCTATCTATAATTAATTCAGTTTGATGTCTGTAATTTATTTAAAGATGGCCGACATATGCATTACCATGGAAATGTCACAGTTTTAAAAATGTAAATTAATGAAAATGAGGTTGTCAATTTTCTGTGATATGAACTTTCCTATATCATCTGTAACTTGTATTAGTTTGAATCAGTACAACTGTAGAACACAGTGCTGGACAATATAGGAGTGCCTAACACATGTGTTTGCTGCTAATACTTGTTACATACAGATGCAGCACTTAACTGACCAAATAGTCCTATTACAAACCATAATTCATTAGAAAGATTGAAGTAAAAAAAAACGTGTATCTCAGTGTATTGTTATTTTACCTTATTACACAGCTTGGTTGAATGAATTCTGATTGGTCAGTTTGGACAATTCATAGGTTGTATTTTTCTTGCCAACAGACTGCTGTTAAGGAGAGCAGACTGTTGCTAAGGAGATCAAGGGACAATGTGCAGCCATACTAATCCGGAGAAAGAACTTAACGTCACCATTAGTTTAACCTCTTGAGCACTGGGCCTATTTTTCAGGCCTCAGGCTCGAAGATGACATGCCCAGAATGAATGAGTATATCTTCACAACTAAAAGGGGTATATGAATAATCTTGTTATCAAAGCAATGATACACCTGTGGCTGTAGAAGTGTCGGAATCAATATAGATGTGGCTGTGTCAGAGTAAATACAGATTGGACATAGTAAAAAAATGTAAATTCTAATCTCCGCCTAAAAAAAACCCACATTATTTATAGTGAAAACCACCCTTGAATGATGGGATAGTAGCCCAGAACCTTTAGGGATCCAAACCATAATATATCATAAGTACCCTGTGTCAGATGCTAATTTAGTGAAACTTGAATTTCTTTTGAGAGGTTTAGCACAGGCAGGTCCAGGCGGACTTACCTTTGGGTACATTTGGTTACCATCAGTGCCATTTGACCTCAGGTACCACACTGTAAAACTCATTTTATTTCATTGAAATATCACTATAGGTATTCATTCCACCCAAATACAACTGTTTTTGACCTGCCAGTCAGACCTATGCATTACGCAGGGCTGTATCTCTGGAACCCATTGGTCAAATTGGGTGATTGACACCTCTTTGTAACCGTTAGAGCCAATAGAATCGAGGGGAAGTTCCTAAATCCATGTAAACATTACCATTGGTCAGTTAGAATGACTCACACACAGCATGCCCTAAACCAGACGCCCCGATCTGCTCAACAATATATTGTTAAATGTTAACAAGCCCTGGGATGGTGTTTCTTACAAAATGCTGCGTCTGTCCCTGGTACCGGGGGCAATCGGGTTTAAGAGGTTAATTCATCCTAAAACACAGTGGACTATATTTTTTATTATTCATTATTATTGTTGTGGAGAGCACGAAAACGTTGGATTTGTGATGGCTAAATTGTCCCCAGTAAAGAAAAGAAAAAGAGAACAAGAGAAGGAAAGAGGTTCAAAAAAACCTCAAACAGGAAGAAGACAAACAGGAAGCAAACACTAACAGAAACATCAGAAGTAGATAGACAGGAAGTAAACACTAAAGAGAACAGTAGAAGAAGAGAGACAGGAAGTTAACACTAAAGGGAACAGCAGAAGAAGAGAGACAGGAAGTAAACACTAAAGGGAACAACAGAAGAAGACAGACAGGAAGTAAACACTAACAGGAACAGCAGAAGAAGACAGACAGGAAGTAAACACTAAAGGGAACAGCAGAAGAAGAAGACAGACAGGAAGTAAACACTAACAGGAACAGGTATGAGCTCTGGCAGTGTTTAAAGACTGGTCAAAGGAAAATAAACTGTGAACACACTTGGACATTTACAAAAAAACCTTGATCAGTGCTATCGTAATTTTAAGTTAGGTTGCTGTAGACGCAGTGTCAGCCATGGTCACGCAGCCAAACATACTATTTTCTTTTCTAGCAGAAGCAATACAATATTTTTTTATCAATAAAATACTTATCAACATTGTGAATAAGTGCGTTGGGTTATTTAGTAGGTAGTCGCTCATTACACTGCTACCTACCTAATTACCTTGTGTTATATTTTTAATTACTGACAGTCTTACTGCCCATTATCCCTTACTTGTGTGTCTCCATTTATCCGTCAAACGTTTGCATCAGTTATAGTCCAACATCGCCTAGATTGGACTGAATGCAGTGATCCTTATAGGCATGAACAGTTGGTTTCACTTATAATTAGATTTTTTGGCTAGTAATTCAATAAATGTAGTCTTCATTTTGATACCATCATGAGCCGGCAGCCACTTCCGCATTTCTGCAAGTATCCAGAGATATAGTTCTAACCACTAAACCAAAGACACACCTTTGACTAACAATATTGTGGCATAACGTAACATTTGTGTGGTGATACACTTTGATGAGAATTAGATGTTGCTAAACAATATTGTCTGGATGTCATATACTGCATCTTCATGTATGTTGGTTGGCCTTTCACAGATCAGTTCCAGCAAGTCTCTGGTGTGCATGTTGACATATTCATCAATATGGATGGATTACATATGCGTGGCTTATTTTGAGTTGCTCTCCCTTCCCTTTAGATAGCATGTTTTTGCATGACTGAGCTTGCAGTGAAGCCTGGAGTGCATCAGCTCTCACGGATGGCAGGTAGAAGGCCAGGCAGTATTTACACAGTGGTTATCTTTTACCAGGAGAAAATTGAAATTGATGTGAGATGATGTTTGTGCTGACTGTGAACTTTTAACCTGTGTTAGCTTTTTATGATGGCAGGAATGGGTAAAATGATAACATCGAGGAGAGAAGAACAGTGTTAGGGATGGCAATGAACTGCTTATATTCATGTAAACAAACCCACATGTAGGGTTGGGTAAAGTTCGGTTGTGCTTATTGAGTTTGGTTCTTTGAGATTTGTAAAATAGGTCACTTGCCAATTTCACAAAAGAAAACATATTTATAAAAGAAACCTTTAGCAACATTTGAATTCATATTTACAAATCACTTCACACAATTTAATTTGGTTGCTGTTATTACATAAAATGGTTTAAAAATACTCTCTGCATTGTTTTTGTATTCACAAGTTAGTTCTAAGTGGTGCAATTTGAAAATGTACAATTCCCTGCGGTGTGAGCTAAAGGCGGCTAATATTCGGCTTGATGACGTTGATTCTCATTTAGTCACTTAACCAACCACCAGTTCACCAGTGGGGTATTTACTGACATATTTTAGGTCGAAGAATATGAAAATCTCTTTAGCTTATTTTATGCACCTTATTTCAAGGAAAACTAGAAGTCCTCAAATATAAACTAATTTTCGGGTTTAAGGACTCATTCCTGCACCCCTTTATTGTGGTTTAATTGACTTGAAAACGTCTTCCCAATTTTTTTCAATGATGTTGGAAACAATCCAGAAGTTTGGAGGGTACATAAACATGTCCTTCAGTGATGTCACTGTTGGACTAGTAAAGGTCTACCTTTCCATCAGTCCGTCTGTTATTCTCTCTGGCCCCAGCGATGACTCCCTTACTGCACGACATCAGCACCCCTCTTACAATTCATCAAGTCTCAGACATTTGACAAAGTCCAGCTTGCCGGGGCAGGCGGTGGCTGATGAAAAACGAGGTGATAAAAAGCTCTGCCAGGAAAGTGGGTCAGCCTGCGCCTGAACACAGAGGTTAGTGCATCTGATGGTCTGGGCTGCTGATAGGCCTCATAATTAATGAACCTTCCTACTTTATGCTGTGTGAGAGGTTTAAACAGCACAGTAACCTCTATAAATGTTGCAGCTGCAGCGCTTTGCCTAAAACCTCACATCGCAGTTGAAACTGCTGCTGCACAGTTTCAACTAACAAGTCATCTGAACGTCAGTGAAATTACCTTTTTATTTGCTTTGCCTTTTATGGAAGCACATTGGTGTGATTTGCAGGGAGAAATACTGATTGTTTCCTAATGCATACGTAACTTGAATAAATATGTAAATCACCTTTTAAATCATAACAGTAACAACAGTTTCTATTCTATGCCACATACGGGGAATATTATACTGTGTTTAAACAGACCACCGATTAGTAATAATTAGGGCTGTCAACATTAAAGGGCCCATGTCATGGCCATTTCCACTGATCATAATTACATTGTTGAGGTATACTAAAATAGATTTATACTGTGCAATTTTCCAAACTCACATTGGTTTCGCATACAGCATATCTGTCAAGCATGTGTATTCAGCAGTATTCACTCTCTCCACTAAACGACTCGTTGGAGCTCTTGCCCCCCCCTCCCTGTGAGCCTAGTGTGCTCCGATTGGTCAGCTCGGCCACTCTGTTCTGATTAGTCAACCACCAGAGAGGCTGCGCCCATGTTTAAACGGCTGCTCTCAGCCGAACATCAGTCTTATCATGGCGTCGGTACAGCCGTATATTTTATACGCCAACTAACCGAACTGTACCTACAACTGTTGTTATAGAAGAGTGTGACGGCCCCAGGGCCTTTGTCTTACGATGGGGTGGAGCTGAAGAGGCTAATCAGCGCGATCACGGACACCTGGCCGGAGCCGAGGTGCTAGCCAGCTGCCCGGAGTCAAACGGCGGCCCCTCTCTCCCTCCAAGCAGCTCAGCGATCCTCTCCCCTGACCACCTATCTCTGCATTTACCACAATAAATGTGCCGTGGTTTTGTAAACTCGTGTATGTCTCCTTGTCTTTCCGTTGTGGCCTACGAGCCGCTCATAACAAAGAGTAAGTTATTTTTACCCGTTATAAACTACTACTGTTTGATGAGAAATCAAATCATGGTTTGCTATATATGAATGATATGTTATAGGAGCAAATAATTCAGGGAAGAAAGGATAGGCCTACTAAGTATTTCCATTAAACTTTATTTTTAGAAATGTACAAAATGAACGTAAATATACATATATACACGGTATATCGTCAATTACTCCCCGTTGTCGGCATCTTGCTTATAGCAGCCGGGGCTTTTTGAGACGATGCCTCAGTGTGGTCGTCCAGTCATGTATTGTCCGGCAGGATCTACCTGGACGAAATAAAATGCAAATCACAAAATATTAGAGAAACTTAGTTGTTATAGATTCGTTAGTAGTAGTTGTGGTAGGAGTGTGGATCTATCTAATGAACAGCTTGCCTGCTAATATGCTAACCTAGCTTTGTTTACCTTGGTAGCTAACACGATATGAACGTTAGCTTGGAGGAACGGCATCTATAATGGAGTGTAATAAAACTACTATGAACAAAAGTTAGTGGTTCATATTAGGCTAGCAATAACGTGTTTATAATTGCATTATTCTACGGGTAGTCTGCTACGTTTGGTCATACAATGTTTCCCGCTAGCATGTATAGCTAGCCTCGTTAGCTATACATGCTATCAGCGTCGGAGGAAAGCCAACTGTAATGTACCGTCCTTTGGGGGTCTGTGAGCGGGCAAAGAGAGGGGATTTCCCCGTTGTCTCTGCTGGAAGTGTGAAATAAACAGAGTCCCCATTTCAGGGACACCTCTTGGAGGTCTCTAGGCCGTCCTTTGGGGGTCTGTGAGCGGGCAAAGAGAGCTAACCTAGCTTTGTTTACCTTGGTAGCTAACACGATATGAACGTTAGCTTGGAGGAACGGCAACTATAATGGAGTGTAAAACTACTATGAACAAAAGCTAGTGGTTCATATTAGGCTAGCAATAACGTGTTTATAATTGCAATATTATACGGGTATTCTGCTACGTTCGGTCATACATTGTAACTTGCATGAATACATTGTTTTGCGCTAGCATACAGCTAGCCTCGTTAGCTATACATGCAGTATGTATAGCTAGCCTCGTTAGCTATACATGCAGTATGTACATGTACTGTCACAATGTACGGTAAATCACCCGGAGTATACTGTATGAGTATTCCGTGTGTGTGACTGCAGACATTCTCCTGCCATGACAAACATGTAAGGCCATCTGCTGACATTGTAGTTGATATATTTAAACGCTAGCAACAAAGCATAACAAAAAATGTTTTCCGACCAAACTAAGGTCTAGCTCCGTCGGTTAGATCGGTAGCATACACGCTACGCCAGCTATAATGTAATTACGTTTCGCGACTGACCGTACGGTAAATCACCAGGAGTATACGGTCTATGACTATTTCGTGTGTGAATGCAGACATTATCCAGCTATGAGGAACATGTATGTAAGGCGATCTGCTAATATTGGAGTTGATATATGGAAACGCTAGCAACTTAGTTAGCACAGTTAGCACTGGCTTAGCAGTCCGAAACATGTTTACACATTTAAACAGTCGTGGTAGATACCTTGTTTGATAAATACACAAATAACAATGCAAACTTACAGGTTGTGTACCCGAATCTTCCCCTGCTCCAAACGGTCCAAACAAGCTGTGCATATCCGGCCTCAAACTGGGCAATGTTTTGGAAGCTTTCGTCTGTGAAATGCCGGTTCTTCGAACCTCTGGAGGAACAGTGTTAAAAAGAAATTTCAACCACTGACTTCGTCGTGGTTCTTCCGTCGGTAGGACAAACAGCTCAGATTTCTCCTCACATTTCAGGAAACAGGTCCTTGGCAGTGGCATGACTGGATCAATTGTGAACTGAACCAGAGCTTCCAACAGTAAATGTTAGGCTGACAGAGGGTGCGGCCAGCGCCGCTGGGTGTGGCCATAGCTCTTCGGGATTGGTCCATTTCGTTCCGGGTACCGCATGACATCAGGCCGTACCCGGAACTAAATGGAAGACTCAAATGGGCAGTGACGTATCTCCAACGAGGCGTTTTGGGGAGGTATTTTCTGTGTTAGAGTTTTACTCGCTACAGGGTGTACTTTGAGGGTTTTGACTCTGCACACCGTTTACATGCATAAAAACCTTCATAACACACAAGGGGACGGGTAATAACCGGAAAAGCATGACATGGGAGCTTTAACACATTTACTCTCGCGGTTAATCTGGAAACCTTAACAAGTGACCCAAAGTTCCTCCCTTTTTTTTTAAGTGCAGCGGATGTTTACCATGAATTGCAGTGAAGAGGCATAAAAAGAGGAGGAATTGGCACATGCTACATTTATGCACTGACTAGAGACCAGTGGACATCAGTAAGAACCATCACTAACTCACTGCTCCTAGTACTAGACTCCTTGTACTAGGATGGGTTAAAAGCAGAGGCCAAATTTCACTGTGTGTGCTGTGTGCTCTGCATGTGTGACCATTAAAGAGGGTTTCATCCCTCCCTATTCTATTCTATTCTATTCTATTCTAACTGCACAACTGCACCCATTTAATTCAGGTGTGGTGAAAGCAGAGGAAAACCATTTTGCTGAACCATGCTCCAGTTTCTTGAATTGTCACAGGAGAGAGAGATAGCAAACAGGGTCACCACTGTAGGAACAGATAGGGCTTGAGTATGATAGCAGCAGGGAGAATCTGCCCTGTGTAGTGCACATTACACAGAGAGTAATCTCAGCCAACACAGTCTCACTCCCTGATAGTCCAATAGCGACGCTTGGTCAGGGTCCTTTAGCGTGCAGTTGTGACGCGCCGAGTCTCCTTCAGCTTCATAAACGGACGCAAAGAGCTTTCAACTGATTGCAATGTATTCCCATCGGCGGCGGTATTTGACGCTCAGGGAAGCACCGCATTTCCATGTCGGCGGCAGCTAAAGGCAATGTGAGCGTCCATTCCCATTGGATAACGGAGGATTTTACACCCGGAAGTAAGTATTCTCTTTACTGTCGATTGATTTTACAGTGATATCTGCACTACTCATCAACTCAAACACACCAGATTATCCTTGTTAATTACACAACATTGATTGGTTTAAATTGTGTACAATGCTTTTGTGTTTGTAACCTTCGATTTGGAGAAACAAATATTTTTTCGGAGTTTAGGATGGCAGAAGACACTACACTACCCAGAATCCTCAGCTATCGTTTGGGACTACACCAGCCGCTTTGCTTGACAAACCCTGTGATTAGTCCTCAAGCTCTGTGAGTTGATGTTGGCGTGGAAGTGCGCAAAGTTTACACCGAGCGTCAAACAGCACTTTGAAATGGAATGAAACCCATCGACGGCACACTATCCAAATCTGGACTCGAACGTGTCCTACCCCCCCCCCCCCCCCCCCCCCCCCCAGAACTACACATGCTGGCTATATGTGTGTTTCGCAACATGTTCTATGGCACGTCTCTACTGACGTTCGTTTTCGTATTTCCCATAATTAGAAGTTGCCAGTATTAAACTGTATACATCCCTGGAGGTTTAGGGGATGGGAAACACAGTGGTCTATATACTGTACAAGTGATTGGAATATGATATATGATATAAATTATTTGTAAATTGCAGCCAGATTAATGTTGTGGATGTTGTTTCAAAAGTTCAGGTGTTTAATAGTCTTATGGCCTGTGGGATGAAGCTGTACCTGAGTCTGGTGGTTTTAGTCCGGATGCTGCAGTACCGCCTGCCAGACGGCAGCAGACAGAACAGTTTGTGGCTGGGGTGATGGGGGTCTTTTATAATCCTGAGGGCTTTCTTTAAGGTTAACCTGGTATTTTTACTCCACTACATTTATTTGAGTTACTTTGCAGATTCTGATTAATGATGTGAAATATAAACAACCCTTAAATCAGACTTTAGTTACACCTGAGTAAAATTCAGTGAAGGTGATTGTCAAGTGCCAACAATCAGGCGAGATATTTGATAGTGGACGAGCATATTCATTACTCGTTATTCTCTAATAGTTCATTAAAAACTGTATATAATGGCTATTTTGCACATCCCTTTCAAGATTTTCAAAGGTTTATTGAAATATCATATACACAACTACGGTGTAGTTATGCAATGAATGATAAACTTGGGTCATAGGTTCCTCAAGAAGACATCTATCAATATGTGTGTACCTCCACCATTAAACTAACTGACTCAGAGCCGTATAATAGAAGAGTTACGACATCTCCGTTCACTCCAATGGACCAGTTTTTTTACAGCAATGGCGGATCGTGCAGCCGTCAATAGTTCCCCGGAAGTTAGCTTGCCGCTGACTTCCGGGGAACTTTTGCGACCAGCAACACAGTAGAGTTGCAGCATAATAGACCGTTCGTGATGGACTTTTAAAGGTAAGAAGACGTTTAAAGATTTATATTGCAGATATTATCAGCACATCTGAGTCAAATGAACATGTGTATTAAAGGATGTTAGTGGATTATCCCTAAATCAGTAGATTTAGGGAACGTTTACAGATAACAGATTAGGCTAGGATACCGGATAAAGTTAGCAACACACGGTGACCATGAACAGCTATTAATCCGTTCTCCTAATGTTATTTCATCCAACGTTGTGGAATTAGAGAAAAAGGGCTTCTAAACGTGATTTTTTTGTGGGGTGGAGGAATATAATATTTGTTAAATATAATATTGGGGCACGTGTGATTGTAATGAGTGGAGGTGGAGAAATTACGATCTCCATTTTGGAGTAGACCTACAAACTAGTATAATAAAGTTAACGTTACACAATAATAAGGAAGAGAGCTATTTGTGTGATACATCGCTATTGATATTAATTTAGAGTGCATATTTGAGACTTCCAAACAGTAAACAAAAACGTAATTTATGGGTGAGTGTTTTTAGTGTATTCTGTTGATTATTACCTGTCTGTATTATGTTGCAGCTCAGCTGATTTTGAAATGATGGCAAAGTGAGAGTGAAAACACAAGGTACATTTAATACTACTGTTGTATATAAGTAAGCATACTAAACATGTACTCTATCACTGTATTATATAAGTAATCTTGTTAGTGTATATTAGTAACCTACTGTATGGCAGGTGGAGGGGCAGTGATGTTACAGGTGGAGGACTTACTGGACATGTATACACTCATTACATACTGTACGTAAAATACGACCAAGAATGTGAGACAACTTTATACAAATTCATATCACATCCATTACTGATGCCATTTGTCATACTTTGTTAAACTCACAAATAATAAAGTTCCATAACTTCAGTTGGAAACAAAGACCACACCTTATCTCCCCAAGGCAATTTCCCATCCAATAGGTGTGCTATATAGGTGTGTATAACCCTTTCTCCTGTCTGTTTCTCCCTCTTTCAGCACAAGAACCAGAGGGGGATTCAATAGAGCCTGAATACCTGCACTGAGACCCTCACCCTGCACCCTGAGTCTCAACTCTCAGAGTTTTTCAAGCCTTTCCCTGTTATTTGTATTAAACCAAACATTAAGCTTCCCAATGGTGTGGTCTTCGTTTTGTGGAAAAAGTGCAAATGCAGTGTTTGAATATGATTACCTCACATATTTTGTTGCGGCTGTCTGTTTTGATTGTTAAATTGCTCCTGCTGACTTGAGCTAGCCATTTTTTCCTCCTCTCTGTGTCAGTGGGGAAGCCGTACATTCTGATTCTTACTCCTTTCTCTGAGCGATTGGAGCATCCCCAGGCAGCACAGCAATCCATGGTGGAGACGATATGCCAGGACAACACGGAGGAAAAGGCACAGACAAACTGCATGACATGCTATTCAATGTTTATTGAATTCCATGTATTTACAATGGATGTTCCTAAAACAACACTTTTAAGGTCATAATCATGTTGCTGCTAGTCCATTGATAGTCACCTGTTGGTCTCCTGTCCTTTCTGAAAGTCATAAAGATGACATTAGTCATTTAGATTACTTATGTCCTCAAGTACCATGGGATTACTGAAACCACCATGAATTAAAAAAATGGTAGAAATGAATCTAATCTAAATTTTGAAGCATTCCTTACCATCCCCTCCCTCTAAATATATCAATAAACATTAGGAAGTGATGCTCCTGACTACCATACCTGTTTAAGAAGATAATATTTGTTTTAAATAATTCAAAGCAATACACAACAGCAACAGGCTCTTTAACCAAGGCAACAGCCTAACATGTATATGTTAACAAGTAAACTAGCTGTTCACACTATTCCTAATATTATCCATAAATATTAGCAGATTCTATTTATTTTTTAAAACATATTGATGTAAATACATACACATATCGGTATGTTGTATAAATATTGCAAATCAAGACCTTTATTCACTACTTATTACCAAAAATCGTAGTTCTATCTCCGGTAATCATGCATTCATATGTCCCGCCACGAACTTCCGGGGAACTATTGAGTCTCCCTGAACCACGTGACGATGAAGCATTTTGGACTTCCGCTGTCGTAACTCTTCTATCTATATGGCGCTGAACTGACCTAATTAGTTTGTCTGTTTTGCACACCCTCCTATTAATATCTTTGTACATCCGGCACTAAATTGTTTTATTGTAGAGATCATTTACAGTATCTTCTTGATATTTTCTATTCTATATTTCTATTATTAACCTTCTACTTTCCCCCTATGAAAGTATGTACTCTTAATATTTAAACGTTTTCATCAAATATAACACATTCAACAAAACATGCAGCAGACCTTAGTCAAGGCAAGGCAAGTTTATTTATATAGCACCTTTCAACACAAGGCAAATCAAAGTGCTTTACAAAAATGAAAGACATTAAGAAAAAGGCATTTAAAAACAGTAATTAAAAGCAACACAATCTACCTGCATTGAAATTACTCTAAACGTGTAATAACGTGCTTTAACCAGTAGGTGGTTCGGGTTAAAAAGCTGTCAAGTTTACAGTGTTAACAAAATAAAATATACTGCTGTTTCTGGTTTAGTTCACGACGGATATATTTTTGTTATCCACAGACGACCACACCAGTTGCGGCTCCAGAGTATTTTTGTTGGGTAATCTATGGTAGGGCTAACCCATACAGTGGTGGGGCTCAAGTCAGTATTTGCAATGTAATTACATACACGCTATATCGCCCCCCTTGACAGTGAAATGCCACGCGTGAGGTTTAGATTATTTCCCTGTCTCAATCCAAGTTGAACTGCATGAAATAAAAAGGCACATTTGTCTTGTAGTAAATAAAAAGGGCGACCTGGAGCCAATCCTGCAATTTCCCCACAGGTGAAAGAGTTGACATGCTGAAAACCCAACCCCTGCAGGGGGGTCTGGGGGGATTCTCCCCCAGGAGATTTTTTGAAATACTAACATAAAATACACATTCTGGTACTCTCTTGAGAAGAAAAAGAAATAAATCTATTACTACACATTTAAAAAAATGAATGTCATTTTTGTTTTTTGTTACTTTGTTCTGAAAGCTGAACCTGCTGCTCCTCACAGAGAGAAGAGGGAAGAGGCTGTGTGAATTACTTTACATTGTGGATAAGGGTGGATAGCCCCCATTGTTCTGTGTGTCAAAATGAAAGACAGCCCACACACCTATCAATCATCAAACCGTGGGGTCTTATTTCATTACGTGTTGATTTCTATCAACACGTAATGTTGTATCGATGTATATAGAGATGTACTACAGCAAAAGTATTCTCCGTCGGGACTTCCTGCAACAACACCACGCCGTTATCGTGATTCTGATTGGCCAGAAGACATTATCAAAGATGTTTTATTGAGAAGACGATCACTACGTGACAAAAGTTTTCAAAACCGTTTCTAGTCTTCGGTATTTCCAGACAAGTGGCTACTGAAATCAATCTTACTAACTGCTGTCTGTGCAATTTACTCACAAGTTGGCGGACTTTATTTTGCTTACTTTAACATCATTTTTCATGGTGAGGCTAAGGTGGGGCTAAGCCATTTCTTGGTATGGCTGTAGCCTACCCCAGCCATACCCTGGCGCAGCCACTGGACCACACATATATTGTTTTGATATTTGTAACACAAAAGCGATGGGAAAAACCCACAGCAACACAGAAAAGATGGTCTTAACATGACCCAGCTGTCTAGTTAATAAAAAATAATAATATCAAACAAAATATTACTATTAATTTTATTGTGAAATTAAAACAGAACGGCAAAAGAATAGTTTCCGGTCAATTCTGAGGCCCGATCTCTGTAGATAAATAAAGAACTAAACCAGATGTGTAATATTTAATGCAGCCGAACCATTCATTACAACGCATTTATGTGATGACTTTCAAAGAGTAAAGCAAGCACTGCTGAATAAAGTATGATTTTTTCTTTTACGAAACGTTTCTTTTCATATGCAATGCAGTTGGAGGTCAACCAATCACAGAGCTTGAGGACTAATCACGGGGTTTGTCGAGCAAAGCGCATGGTGTAGTCTCAAACGATAGCTGAGGATTATGGGTAGTGTAGTGTCTTCGGCCATCCTAAACTCCGATACAACTATTTGTTTCTCAGAGTCGAAGGGGAAAAACACAAAAGCATTGTACAGAATTTAAACCTATCAATGTTGTGTAATTAACAAGGATAATCTGGTGTTTTTGAGTTGATGAGTAGTGCAGATATCACTGTAAAATCAATCGACAGTAAGGAGAATACTTATTTCCGGGTGTAAAATTATCCGTTATCCAATGGGAATGGACGCTCACATTGCCTTTAACTGCCGCCGACATGAACGGATGCGGTGCTTCCCTGAGCGTCAAATACCGCCACCGATGGGAATACATTGCAATCAGTTGAAAGTTCTTTGCGTCCGTTTATGAAGCTGAAGGAGCCTCGGTGCGTCACAACTGACCAAGCATCGCTATTGGACTATCAGGGAGTGAGACTGTGTTGTCTCAGCGGCTCTCTGTGACAGCTGCTTTGTCCATGATTTAGTTAGGTCATAACAATTGTCAGCCAATTATTCAGAAATGTTATAATAAAGTTTTAAAAAGAACTCTGATTTGTCTTACCATCTTGTCATGCATTTCTTTTTTTATCTCCACCCAAACTACAAGTAAATAAGTCAAGTATTAAAGTTAATAGTAATACAACTGAACACTATTACCACTGGCAATTATACATCATGTTTTTGCTTTTTCCTTAATCATCCAATAAAGGGGAAAGAAAAGCAGAAAATAAATGTAACCCTGCCCAAAAGTAAAAATAAATGTCCATCTGTTTAAGGACATAGCTGAGACTTTTTTTTATAAAAGAAACAGCACATTTGGGAGCTATTTTAAAATGTACATTTTTAGCACAATCTGTAGAGCGACAGTTGACTAAAAATATATATAGAAAGGGCAGCAAACCTGCCCTCTGACTGCTGCTCTGTGACAAATACAAGAGAAGAAGAACTATAGTGTTCTAGTTTACATTGAAATGAGAGGTGAGGTGAGAGCAGCGCTACGTCACTGCCTGGCGTAATAAGGGCTCCGTCCCCTTTGTATTGTCAAACAACTAAATGATCCAGGATTCAGATGAGGACAGTAAAAAAAAATATCTGTCCCATTAACAGAGTGGACGGAGTTAGTAATACATGGGATACAGTCAGTCAACACTTCATCACACACTGAAAAAACTGAACCATTGACTTGAATTAAATGTACTATGTCAACAGATTTCACATACATGTTACAGTAGGTTAGTTGAAAGCAATAATATCAAGTTCAAATAAAACATATTAGGTTCAACTTAATATTATTGCTTTCTACACACCTAATACAGTTATGTGAAATGTGTTGACATAAGACATTTAATTTAAGTCTATATTTTAGTTTTTTTGTGTGCAGCTACACTATGATGCTAATAAGGTTAACATCAATTGTCAAAATTAACAGTTGTAGATATCCTTTATTGATTTTAATTTAACTCTTTATCAACGCCGATCATTGATCTCCAATAATGTTATGCAATTATTTTCCCGACTGACCTTCCAAATTGGGCTCCTTGTAGATTAATACATGCACAATATTCTTAATTTTTTGATCTGATTGACGAAAACCTCAGAATGCCACATGACCTGACATGCCAATGTTTTCACACAAAAAGGGGCGTGGCCATGAAGTAGAGGTACCTGGGTGGCTTTCTGGCATGAAGGCTATGGCTGCGTTTCACTTCTCTTATTTTTCATTTCCTCGCTCCTCGGTCTCGGTCTCACCGGAAGTTGATTTGTCTGCGCCATCTTGAGTACCGTCCCAATGGCCTTATTTTTGCCGGAGGAGCGAGGAGCGAGGATCGAGGAGCGATAATGGAGGAGCTATAATCGAGGAACCACCAGACCATCCTTCGATGAAATCCTCAGACACTCGCCCCGCCCCCTTACTGTGTATCGCTCACTGATTGGACGGTGCAGCGCATGCACTGATCTGTTGCTTCTTGACATGAGAGCAGTTTAACAGCGGAGTGAAGAAAACACATGAAACTCACGGGACTCACTCCTCAGTTTATACTGTGTTTTGTTTCAATTCATGCATCATTTAGTTACAAATATGTGATATCTGAACAACAAAGTGGTCAAAAATCATTTTATTCATTTATTGGAAACATTTTCATGATCGCTTTTTTCGTTTTACATTTTCATTTATTGTCATTTCCATTCAGTCAGTCATTAAGTGCTATTTAACATGTTAATTTGCTACATATCCACACAAACAAACAAAGTGTGCAATCCAATGAATGTTAATCTAACTGGGTTTTGATAGATAACATATCTCTTTTTCTTCTCTCAATTATTTTATTTCTATTGTGCACTCTAATCAATATTAATCTAACTAATGTTCGTTTATACATTTTAAGAATGGCGTTTATCTTTTTTGAGAATTAGTTCTTATTTGATTTTATTATTAACAGATGATACAAATGTTTGTGTCAGTAAATGTGTACTAACAGAGGCAGGGGTGTGTGTGAAGAGCTGGTTGCTGTCAGACGAACAGCTGTGCGGCGTCCCTGGTGGGAGGGACTAAACGCAGGGAAACGACGCAAGTGAGGGACGCAAGGAATCCATTTAACCGAAGTGAAACGCAGCCGATGTCAAATCTGAACTCTTGTCATTTCCTCAAATGCATGATTGCATGATTAATGGTTCAATTTGAATTGAATAGGATAAACTGGAGCTGATTACAGCATGTAAATAAAAAAGAATTCAGACGAAAAAAGTGGATGTAAAAATCATATATCTTATCCTTTAAGATGTAGTATATCTTTAACAGCTTGAGAAATCTTCGGTAAAAAGTCAGGGAGAGATTTAGGTAGCAGTCCTGTGGATTCTCAGCAGCCATTGGGCCTTTAATCACTTTTCCAGCTGAAGCATTTAGCTCGGCGCAGAAGGATTTCCAGCTGCTTGCTCAGGCAGCTGTGGTCAGCTAATGACCTAATTTGGTTGTAATTACAGCTGGGATAAATGAGCTAAGTACAAATTCAGAGTTAAACACTCTAGTTTTCGTCTGTCTATCCCATTAGATTTTCAGTCATTGATCTGCCACTTCTTAGAACTGCAAGGACTGACAGATCAACTGAATGGACTGATAAGTACGATAACCTTATCTTAGCCTTTTAAACAAAAAAGTAAACAACAGAATGTCATGGCCTTTCTTAGCTTGAGTATTTCGGGCACACAGAGAAGACGGTATTCCTTCAAGGCTGATTTGAAATCTCCTGTGTGAAATAACAGTGGAAGACAGCAATAAAGAAAATCCCCAAAGCTGTCTCCTCTAAGGAGTGTGTTTCCTCTCACCTTTGCTGTCACTGGTCTTGTTTATTGGACCGCTTTCTCCGGAGTCTGAGGCCATAAAGTGAGGAGAGAGAGAGAGGCTGAGGGAGCTGAATTATCCAGGAGAAACCGATCCGGAGCAGGGTGTCGCTGTGCTGACTCCAGGTCAGCTGCAGCCTCCGGGCCATTCTGTGTGATTATTTGTTTGTGCCACAGGATGGATTTGCTGTCAGACACACAAGCACAGGTACGTGCAGAACCACACACACACACACACACACACACACACACACACACACACACACACACACACACACACACACACACACACACACACACACACACACACACACACACACACACACACACACACACACACACACACACACACACACACACACACACACACACACACACACACACACACACACACACCTGAACCAAATTATTTACCCCTCCTGTTATCCTCAGATTTACTTTACACCCTTTATCCTCTGGGGTCAATTTCACCCCAGTAGTTTAAAACTCAAGACAATGATCATATTCCACATTTTAACCAACATGTGTCTGGTGCTTTAGGTATCTTAGTTGACTAACTAAATAACCATTTAAATAAAACATTACCCCAACCTTCCCCCCTACAGACCCCTTTATACATCCAGAATTCCTATTATGTGACTATCGAAAAATATATCATAAAATCTCACTGACTGAAATAAAATGTTAAAGTAAGATCTTTTTGATGTTGTTAAAGGACCAATAACTAAAGCAGAGGGTAGGTTTTTTTTTACAATGATTTGCATGTAATAGTCACCTCAATATCATCCTGCACAATCAACACAAATATGTGTAAAATTTTGACATTTGTATATGTTTTATACTACTAACACAGCCTGGGGTCAAATTGACGCCAAGGAACACCGATGCGTACAAAGTGCGTACAGGACATTTAAAAAAGATCTTCATGTTCATTTTATGTTTACCCATTAGTCCTCACTAAATTAGGAAAAGTCATGAAATACCAACCCAGTCTCACATCTAAACGTGTAATAACTACGTTGGTTGGACGTAGTATTTCTACAAAAACGCCTCTGAAATTGTAGGATCCCTACGTTTTTTTTCACCATTCATTTCTATGTCACGTGATCTTCAACTTTCTCTCTGCAGAAAAAAGAAAAAACATGGCCGACCTTCGTTTTATTCTCGGTGGAAAATGCCTATTTTAAGGTTAGTTTGGCCATTAAAATGCGTTTTGATGTCATTTGATGCGAGAAATATGAGTTGTTATTTCAGATTATTTGTGCAGTGGATGTACATGGTCTTTAGTTTGCTAGTTATTACGAAGATTACTACAGGAAATTGTACACATTCAACGTTTTCATGGTTGCTAAGGTGGTTGCCATGGACGCTGCTATCGAGTGGTGTTGCAACCCTGTCTCCTAAAAATTACGTTCCCACAGAACTAAACTGCATTCTCAATTACGTTTAGCTAGAAACAGGGGCGGACTGGGGGGAAAACGTGGCCCGGGGATTAATTGACAGACAGGCCCACTTAATGCGCGGCATGTATCGGCCGGCCGGCGACAAAAGTATGTTACTTAACAAAAAACCCTATGCATTTTATGTTATTTTGGACCATTATTCATATAGTAATCACATTACCTGAGCCCTTGAGTTGCCTAGAGCAAAAATAGTTACAGCATATATTTAGTGATTTTAATGTTAAAAGATCATTGATGCAATAACATTTGGACCCAATTTGCCTGACTTGACACATGGAATAAAACATGGGCGTAGGAAGCATCCTCAATGTGGGTGAGACAATTTAACAGGGGGTGTGGGCAGGTGGTGGACCTCAGAATACTTTTTGTTGAAATGTTGAAGTTAAATGCATCAATCTGGTGCACTTTGAGAGCAAAATTAGGGACTAAATCTATGGATACATCTCTCAACACCCATATGAAACAGAACTGTAAACAGATTTACTTTTTCTTTCAACATTTATTTGAACAGCAAGTGGATTCAAAAGTGACTGCACCCAAAACAATAAACCTGCTAGCTAACTAGCCTAAACTCAGTAACAGAATGTGGGCAACACGTTCTTCTTCACAGCCGCGCGACCTCTGAGTCAGACGTCACTTCCCCCTTTTCTATCCTACGGGTACGGCCACTCCCCCTGAACCCCGTTTCCCTGGGTGGAATACAGTGCAAGTAGGGACGTGCTTTTCTGCTAAATGTGCAGACATTTCCCCAGCCCAGGAGCTGAAGGTGCATTTACGATGGATATGTAGACTGGAAGCACAGCGTAACTCGTTGGAGAGACATAAAAAAAGCGAGGACCACTGCAAGTCCATGAGCAGGTTTGAATGCTACAACCTATTGTTGCTGTTGTTGTTGTGCAATACAAGAGTAAATAACCCAATTTGTGTTCTGTGAAACTGAAAAGGATATTACATTGTTTTTGTTACTTCGTTGCAGTTGTACATATGTCTTAAATGTAATTTAGGTTAACTTCCTGTGTTATTTAGATGCTTTTATTTTGAAGGCGAGTTTACGCTGTGTGTTGACAGGAAGTTGTTGTTGCTATGGAAACAACGTGACGGAGAAAAGGAGCGGAGAATAATCTACATATAAAGACGGAGAAAGTAAAGGATAAAGTTTATGTTTAAGTTTAGCACCCCCCGAAGAGGCACAAAGTTGGTATTAAACTATCATATAAAAATGTAGGTTGTGTCCTAATTCGTTTATAAGCTGTTTTGTAGCTTTGCTGTCTGTTTACAGTTAACATTTGGTACTAGTATGCTAAAGTGATTCTAATACGAATGGAGCCTAAATGTATTATATATTATAGGCCAGGCCTACCTTAAAGTCATTTTTCCCCCTGGAAAAAGCTGGCCCACCCTATTTTATACAGGCCCGCCCTAAAGTACATTTCTGCCTATGCTACTGCTATAAAGTATATTCATTACTCGTTATTCTCTACTAATAGTTAATTAAAAACAGTATATAATGGCTATTTTGCACATCCCTTTCAAGATTTCAAGATTTTCTAAGGTTTATTGACATATCATATACACAACTACGGTGTAGTTATGCAATGAATGAAGAACTTGGGTCACAGGTTCCTCAACAGTGCATTACAAGACATCTATCAATATGTGTGAATAGCTCCACCATTAAACTGTCAAATTCTGCACATTTTCTTATTCTATCTACATACATAAGAGTATAATTAATGTGTATAATATCAGTTAAAATAAGTGCTTAACAACATAGTTAACATTGCAGGAAAGCAATATATTAGACGTTAAGTACTTTGTCAGGCTTAATATTTATCTGTAGATAGATACCCCCAAAGCTTTTTTCTTATTTGAAAGAAGACCTTAACCTAAAGTATTCTTTAATGTGTTAATAAAGGTTAATTAGTTTGTCTGTTTTGCACATCCTCATATTAATATCTTTGTACATCCGGCACTAAACTGTTTTATTGTAGAGATCACTTACAGTATCTTCTTGATTTTGTATATTCTATATTTCTATCATTGACCTTCTACTTTCCCCCTATGAAAGTATGTACTCATAATGTTTTTTTCATCAAATAACATTATTCAACAAAAATAACATTATTCAACAAAAATAATTCAATAACGTGCTTTAACCTCTAGGCGGTGCACACAAGGTACACACAGCATACTAATAATAACTTTGTATTATTAGTGTAGGACACTTATGTATGTATAACATCTGAAGATGTGTAGTTTTATTCATGTTTTCACATAATGTTACAGGATATTGCTATATTATTTCTCATGTTTACTTCTACAGATTAATATCTGATTTGTAAAACATCACAGACAGAAAGGTATCCGTCATTTAATGGTAAGCTATTGAAATTGTGATTCCATAGATGTGTCTCCCATCACCCAAATCCCCTGAGTATTCTCTCAACTCAGTATTTACATTCTTATATTCAAAGAAAATCAGTAATATCTTTAAAAACTACAAGTCTTTTTCTATCAGCTGTGCACCGTTATGGTGTAAATATAACCTATCTACCAATTGGATCAAATATAAAAGTCAGCCGAATTAGTATTGATACTGCAAGGAGACGTATTTTGTGAAAAGAAATGTAAGATGTTGTTTAATTGCTGATATATTTATGATCCACGTCATGTATTCAGTTTCCGTGGCAGTTCTTCAAGTTTGTCCAGAAGTCTTCTCATCAGGGCTCTATAAATAAAGAACTACGGCAGATGTGTAATATTTAATGCAGCTGAACCGTGTATTACCGTTATGTGATGACTTTCAAAGAGAAAAGCAAGAACACTCGGAATAAAGTATTATTTAATTTTTTTTAAATGTTTTCGGATTTCACATCGCATAAACACCATCTCCCAACGTGCATTGCGGCTAAAACATCCAATCAGCGAGCTGAGGATCTTTCCTACATCTGTTTCCGGTATTGTTCCTGTAATGAGAGTTCACATTTATGCTACATTGAAGGGTGGAATTGACTACACATCTTCAGAAACATAATTTGCTTCAGATATAACTCATAGCAATATTGTAACCATTAAGAAAAGCCAACTGCATTAAAAACCCAGTTAACAAACACTAGGTAAACTATTTTTCCTTCAGTAATGAAGATGTAATTCCAATGTAGACACACCTGGGGTCGCTGTTCAGTCTGTTACGCTGAGCCATGCATTGTCTGGAACGTAAAAGGGACGAAGAAGACAAAGTGAAGTGACGTACTTCCGGTTCCACATGAAAACATTCCCAGTGCAAAAACAAATCGCTAAATAAAAAGATAAAACACTGGCATGTAATTTACTTTAGAATAAATAGAATGGTTTTGAATAATAGATGAGAGTAAAATCTACGTCACTTTACAGCCCCACCCACTTTTGGGGAAACCGACGCTGTCATTTGAACGGCGATCAAGCCTGAAGCCACAGAGCTCTTCTGCTGTCCTTTCTTACAGAAACACGTAACTCTGGATTTGTTTTAATGTTTGAGGTGCAATAAACGACACAGCAGCTTTTTGGCATGTTAAAACTATTATTTTCTGCCTCGCTCATGAGAGTAACAGCTGGCGAAATGACAGCCTCGCCTACTGATTTTAATTTAACCATATATCGAGCCCGATTCTCGATTTCAAATGTGTGCTCTAAAATGATATTTATAAATGACTATTATCATTATTATAAGCAAGACAATAAATGGCAAAGATATGTAGAAAATAAACGTATTTGAGATACGTTCATAACAAACGTAACGTGGGAGAAAATATGTTTCTAGAAGATATGTAGAAAATAAACGTATTTGAGATACGTTCATAACAAACGTAACGTGGGAGAAAATACGTTTCTGGCTAAACGTAATTGAGAATGCAGTTTAGTTCTGTGGGAACGTAATTTTTAGGAGACAGGGTTGCAACAGCACTCGATAACAGCGTCCATGGCAACCACCTTAGCAACCATGAAAACGTTGAATGTGTACATTTTCCTGTAGTAATCTTCGTAATAACTAGCAAACTAAAGACCATGTACATCCACTGCACAAATAATCTGAAATAACAACTCATATTTCTCGCATCAAATGACATCAAAACGCATTTTAATGGCCAAACTAACCTTAAAATAGGCATTTTCCACCGAGAATAAAACGAAGGTCGGCCATGTTTTCTTTTTTCTGCGGAGAGAAAGTTGAAGATCACGTGACATAGACGCCAGCCATTGGAAATGAATGGTGAAAAAAAACGTAGGGATTCTACAATTTCAGAGGCGTTTTTGTAGAAATATTACGTCCCAAGTTGTGGACCAACGTAGTTATTACACGTTTAGATGTGAGAATGGGTTGGAAATACTAATGTGAACATTTTTTTAGATACGTTTAACATTGAATGGGGTCAAATTGACCCCAAGGATAACAGGAGGGTTAAGGTATAATCTAGGAGATGTTTTTATCTGAATGAATACCTGGTTTGCTCTCTATCACTGAATTGTATCATAACAGCAATTCATCATGCAGGGAAGCTGTTACACTCAGTATTACTAAAATAATATCTGGACATTGAAAGTGAATTTCAAAAATACATGTGCAGCAACAACAAGAGTGCTTTTATTGGAGTTAAGGAATTAAGAAAGGAACAAGGAAGGCTGAACAAGCCAAGAAAAGATCTTAACCTAATTTACACACATTTATAACACAACATCACCTTCTTAAATTAATGGCCGAAGTCATATTTTTAAGTTTTTCCAAAAACCGAAAAAACTGAGCCAAATATAGAATATATGATATATATTAATACTGTCAATTGTGTAAAATAAGAGGATTAGATTACTTTACGATTTACGAACATGTTGTTGTGACTTAGCAAACTCAAAAGTTACAACTTAAATCACTCTTAGCTAAATAAAGCAAAAGGCAAGTAAATCAAATGCTGAGGAGGCATGTGCCTCTCCTCATTACTCCCTCCAGCTCTTCTTTGCTGTGTTTTTAATTGTAACCCTTTTCCATTTAAATCAGTTTCTCCCCTGAATCTTCTTTCTCAGTCATCTTGATTCATGTGAGTGTGTGTGTGTGTGTGTGTGTGTGTGTGTGTGTGTGTGTGTGTGTGTGTGTGTGTGTGTGTGTGTGTGTGTGTGTGTGTGTGTGTGTGTGTGTGTGTGTGTGTGTGTGTGTGTGTGTGTGTCTGCCTAATTATGTGGCAAATTGTCCAAAAACTGTTGACACTCGACAGGCATGACATGTTTCATGGCAGTGCTTCCCACGCAGAGTTCTCCGAGAAGGATAGCTTGTAATGGACCTTGCCATCACTGCTAAACTGAAGAGCCCGCAAATAATGTACAGTCGGATCTCCAACTTTTTTGCCTGGTCTGATGCTTAAGAAGTGAGAGCCATTCATTTTCCGGAATTCATCATGCTTGACCATCTTCACATGGTAGGACGAGGGTCTGATTCTTGCAGTTTGGAGTATATAGTCTCTCCGGATGATGATATCCATTATCATTTTGCGTTCAATGGTACTATGCACTAGGACTCATCAAAGGATGGATTGTAGTTTGGGTCTATGATAACATCATCATCATCATCTGTGTCTTCTTCATGGTGTTGACGGGTCTGCTTAGCATCTTCAGCAACACTCTCTTCTTCAATGAGAGTGTTTAAGTCAAGACAATTGTCTGCTCCACCTGATACAGGGTCTTGGCCTGGTACATGCTGCTCCACCTCTTTAACGACGGTCTCATTTTCATTGGATGATTCCTGATCGGTGTCGGAAAAGTCAAGTGCATCTCCTTCCAAAAATGAGTAGGCGTAAGGTCACAACTGTGTGATCATTATAAAAAACATTTTTGTAATTGCACTGTGGTCCCTTCTATTAATACATTAAAGCTATTTTGATGAATATTATTTGGCCAAATTAAATTAAAAAAACATTTAATCTTTCCTAATGTTCCATTAGGCTCCACTAGCAAATCAAATCAAATCAAATCAAATCAAATCAGGTTTTATTTATAAAGCACATTTAAAAGCGATTTTTGGTCGAGCCAAAGTGCTGTACATGTAATAAAAACACATTACTACAATCACAATAAAAGACAATAAATTACAACAGATATATATAAAAAATAAAATAAAAAAAACACAAGGAAAAGTCAGGAGTCGTGCTCCGCTCTAACTAGAGGGCCTCATCATATAACTTTGCATGGGGCCTCATGTTGGCCAGGGACGGCCCTACAGTAGCTACATTAGCTACAGTAACTATAGTACCTACAGTAGCTTCAGTAGCTTCGGTAGCTACAGTAACTATACATTGTGAAAGTAAAAGACTAAATAACTACACAACATTTATAGCCTAGCCTATAGTATAGTAAAAATCACTTACCAACAGGGGATAAGTCCTGAACCATGGAAATAACACTCTTGACATAGGCCATTATACTATCAGGGTAGGAACAGCACTATCCTTTCAATAAGGATGTAGGCAATTTTACCAGAGGTGGCCAGCATCAAGAAGAGATGATTTAGGCAAAAAAAACCTTTTCTCCAAAATACGACTTAGGCCATCAGTTTAAGAAGGTGACGATAACTGTAATATTATACTTGTACTGATAAATGTGCTGGTATTCATACTGTATGTGCTTTGATTGAGACTGGGACAGACCTTTTGCTCAATCAGGATCAATTCAACTGTTCTCTTAATAATTATGTATTTGTATGCATGGTACTTATTTAATAAAGACATCGTAATAATAAGCTTCAGCAATGAGTGTTCAATAACATCCGAAACTACGGAGGTCGACAGGTGCAAATGTGTTACAACGGCCCAGGTCAACGTTTCAGTTTTCAGTTTTCTGGGAGTGTAAATTAATTCATCTAGAATGTGTCTTTCATTTGAAGCGAATTACATTTCGTAAAATTAGAAACACAGCCTGACATAAAATGCAATTGCACAATCCAGACATGAAGAGAGAGCAGTAAGAGCTTTTTCAGTATGCATGTCAAAAAAAAACAACATACAGAGAAATGAAGCTTTCAAATATGATCATCATCTGCTCACTCCCTCAAATGACTCCACTGAATCTTTCATTCAAGTGTTTTTGTAGCAGATGAGTGACACCTGCCACATCTGTCGCAGCGCTCATTAACACCATCAATAGAAGCAGCCATCTGCTCCAGAGAAGGAAGGTGCAGCACGCTGAAGAGGCTCCCACCTGCCCACGACTCATCCCCCGCCCTCACTGCAGTGCAGAGCATTGGTGTGTGGTTTATGGAGAAAAGGTCAGAGCAATATTTAATGCTCCTCATTAACAGAATGAGTGTTGCTGAGAAACACCCATGTTAAACTTTCGATTAAATCCATTATCGATATTGCTGTTTCATAGTAGTTTCATCATTTATTTATTTTAAAGGTTTTTATATTTTATCATATATTTTATTGATTTTGTCTTCCTTTATTTTACCTAGAGGGATAATTATTTATTGAATTGTGTTTTATTCTTTATTATCATACCTTTTACATCCTGTGTGTGTCCCTTACACTTTTAAACTGCTATATCATGTTGCTATGCTGCATGTTCAATTTGCCTGATGTGAAATTCTTGTTCTGTTTTAAAGGTCACCTATTATGCTATATTTTATATCTATACAAAACATGACTCTGAAGCGTTTTGCTCAAAATACCAAACAGATCACCCATTGAAGCATGCCTCATACCCCTCTATTTCAGCCCTGTTAGAGAAGTGCTGATTCTGGGTCTGGCCCTTTAAATGTAACCGAGATGCTGCTGGTCATGCCCCTTTTGGAGCTGCTGCTGGCCACGCCCCTTGGAGCGGCCGGCCGCATGCAAGCAGTGAGCTCTGTGAAGAGAAACTACCAGCAGAAACTCATTAATTATGAGCCGTGATTAAACGCCATATTATGTTCCAAACCACATCAAGGCAAGGCAAGGCAAGTTTATTTATATAGCACCTTTCAACACAAGGCAATTCAAGGTGCTTTACAAAAATGAAAGACATTCAGACAAAGGCATTTAAAAACAGTCATTAAAAAGAAAAGATAATAAAAGAAACATTAAAAGAAAAAATACATGAATAAAAAGTACATGAATAAAAAGTTACAGTGCAGTTTAAGATATGAATAGTTCAATTAAAAGCAGCGGCAAAAAGATAAGTCTTCAGCCTGGATTTAAAAGTAGTAAGAGTTGCAGCGGACCTGCAGGTTTCTGGGAGTTTGTTCCAGATATTTGGAGCATAATAACTGAATGCTGCTTCTCCATGTTTAGTTCTGACTCTGGGGACAGAAAGCTGACCAGTCCCTGAAGACCTGAGAGTTCTGGATGGTTCATAATTTAGCAGTAGGTCAGAAATGTATTTAGGGCCATAAACCAGCAGCAGTATTTTGAAATATATTCTTTGACACACAGGAAGCCAGTGTAAAGACTTCAGAACAGGAGAGATGTGATCCACTTTCTTAGTGTCAGTGAGGACTCGAGCAGCGGCGTTCTGAATTAGCTGCAGCTTTCTAATAGATTTTTTAGTGAGACCTGTAAAGACACCATTACAGTAGTCCAGTCTACTGAAGATAAAAGCATGGACAAGTTTTTCCAAATCCTGCTGTGACATTAGTCTTTTAATCCTAGGTAGATTCTTAAGGTGATAGTAGGCTGATTTAGTAATTGTTTTAATGTGACTGTTGAAACTCAGGTCAGAGTCCATGACTACACCTAGATTTCTGGCTTTATCTGTTGTTTTGAACATTGCAGACTGAAGCTCAGCGCTAACTTATATACGTTCTGCCTTGGCTCCAAAAACCATTACCTCAGTTTTGTCTTTGTTTAATTGGAGAAAGTTCTGACACATCCACTCATTGATTTGTTCAATGCACTTACTCAATTGGAGAATAGTCTCCTGGTGAAATTGTTATGTAAATTTGTGTGTCATCCGCATAGCTATGGTAACTTATTTTGTTGTTTTTCATTATCTGAGCCAGTGGTAGCATGTAGATGTTAAAGAGAAGAGGCCTCAAGATGGAGCCTTGAGGAACCCCACATGTCATATTTGTCAACTCAGATTTGTATTTACCTATAGAAACAAAGTTGTTTCTGTCCTTTAAGTAGGATTCAAACCAATTTAGAACTGTTGATGAAAGTCCCACCCAGTTCTCCAGTCGGTCTAGTAATATGTTGTGGTCAACAGTGTCAAACGCAGCACTGAGATCTAATAATACTAACACTGAAGTTCTGCCACTGTCTGTGTTTAAGTGGATGTCATTGAAGACCTTTACAAGAGCAGTCTCAGGCCCCGGCTCCACGAGGACGAAAACGGGTTGAATCCGCATATTTCTCATGCGTATAGCCCTCTAAGCTCGACGACACCGTAAGGGAAATGTAGAAACAGACCCCGCAAACGACAACGGGTCCAAAGGTGGATAGATCTGGGAACGGAGCGCTCTGGGGGGTCCAACGGGGCCGTGGAGTCGCCTATACGGTCATTCGTTTTCATAGCCCCGCCTCTCCCCCGCAGGGTTGCTATCGTGCTCCAGTCGCTACTGACCATGCTACAGTTCTTTGTGCAACATCTACAGGAGCTCCTCCTTGAATTCAGATTATTTATCTTTATCTCGATATGGACATTATTATATGGATTAGAGTGAAGTCTAATCTGACAGGACGGAGACACGCAGCTCCTGCCGCTGTGATGCAGCGGGAGCAAAACACACACTTCAAGTCAGATCATCACCCTTAGCTATTTTAATTACCTCTCAAACTACCTAAACTAGTTATAAATATGTTCATTTTTACTGTCGGGTCACTCATTACAGGATCAGCTGCTGCATGAGACAGACACTGACGCTGTCAGAAGAGAGGAAAAAGAGACAGGCTCCGTGTATTTGATGATTATATATCATTATATCGTCGTTATTCATTTGTTTTAAAGCTCAATAAATAACAATGAAGACCTTTGACAGGCACTTTTATAATTTTGTCCGGAAGATTTAAACTTTAACACACGCTGACCGGCGAAAAACTCTGCCCGGTTCTGTCGGCCCCCACCGCGGAGAATACACAGAAGTGCAGCCATGACAACCATTCTTCTTCGCTGCTTTTGTGGAGGAAGTTGCTGCTTTTGTGGAGGAAGTTACAGCGCCACGTACAGGTTCGGCATATGTACTGCAGCTTTTCCAGCGTTTGGATGTAAACGGAGCCGTCTCGTGGAGCTTGACACAATCCGGTGTATATTGCGTGGGGACGGAAGGTTTTTTGCGGTTGCATTTGCGTTACTCCATTGCGTTTTGCCGTATTTGTCCTCGTGGAGCCGGGGCCTCAGTGCTGTGGTTTGGACGAAAGCCTGACTGGAACACATCGAAACAGTTATTTAAATTCAAAAAATTACTCAACTGTTGAAAAACAACTTTTTCAATGATTTTACCTAGAAATGGCAGGTTTGATATGGGCCTGTAATTGTTCATTACTGAAGCGTCTAGATTATGCTTTTTTAAGAGCGGTTTAATGACTGAAGTTTTCAGGGCCTGTGGAAAAACACCTGTGGAGTGGAGAGACTTGTTTACTATATGAAGTAGATCTGAGGCCATGCAATGAAAAACATTTTTGAAAAACCCTGTTGGAATAATATCAAGGCAGCAGGAGGAGGATTTCAGAAGTTGTATAATATCCTCTAGGTTTTTATCATTAATCTGATGGAATAGTGTCATGGTGTTTGAATTGATTTTAGGTGGACAACACATTTTCTGTACCTGATGCAGAGGCACTGACTGATTGTCTGATGTTCTGAATTTTGTCAGTGAAGAAGGAGGCAAAGTCATTGCAGGCCCTGGTGGATAGAAATTCAGAGGCTACTGACACTGGGGGGTTAGTTAGTCTGTCGACAGTAGCAAACAAGGCACGTGCGTTGTTTTTGGTAATGATATCAGAGAAGAAAGACTGTCGGGCAATTTTCAATTCCAAATTATAAAAGCCAAGTCTCTCTTTATAGATTTCAAAGTGAACCTGGAGATTTGTTTTTCGCCACCTGCGTTCAGCTTTTCAACTCTCTCTTTTTTCTGTTCTCACGGTCATGGCCTTTCTCCATGGAGATATTTTCTTGCCAGTCACTTCCTTTACCTTAGTTGGAGCAATGGCATCTATAACATTTTTTATTGTTGAATTAAAATGATCTACTAGCTCATTTACTGAGATGTTAGCAGGGGCAAGTGTTGAAGAAAAATTCTGAGTAAACATTTCCCTAGTATTTTCAGTTAAATATCTCTTTGTGGTTACCTCTTTTTGAACATTTTTGTGAACAGAAATAGAGCTCTCAAAGAAAACAGGAATGATCAGAGAGTGCAACATCAGTCACCACAACCTCAGAGATATTCAGACCCTTTGAGATAATTAAGTCCAGAGTGTGCCCCTTATTGTGCGTGGGCTCCGTCATATGCTGAGTCAGTCCATAGTTATCAAGAACACAAAACAGTTCTTTAGCCCCTCTGTCCTGGGGGTTGTTAACATGGATATTAAAATCACCAACAATGACTAGACGGTCAAAGTCAATACACACTATAGACAGCAGTTCAGTAAAGTCATCAAAAAAGCTTGCACAGTATTTGGGTGGTCTATAGATATTTAGGAACAGAGCTCGAGAGGAGCATTTCAGCTGAAGGGCCACATATTCAAAAGAAGCAAAGTTCCCATAAGATGTCTTCCTGCATTGAAGGGAATCATTGAACAAAATAGCAACTCCACCCCCTTTCTTATGCATTCTTCCCTGACTCATAAAACTAAAGTTGGGAGGGGTTGATTCGATAAGAACATCAAGAATTATTTCTGAAACAGTTTGGAGCTCAAACACTTTCTCTCTCGCGGGTTTACCACAAGGACAGTCCCTTTTTATATCCTGCTTCTTTACACATATTCTCTCCAGTACAGCGTTAGCTCTGAGTGTTAGCATGCTTGCTAATGTAAACACAGACCATATTACTTCCAAAACACGTTGTGCATTGTTTCTGATACAGCGCATAGCTTGACATGTTCTTTATTCAGTTTTTACCGCTAGAACAGTGCCATTGTATGTAAACTTTACTCTAAGTCCCTTCTGTAGACATCCTGCTGAATACACAGACACATAGCTGAGGGGGGGGGGGGGGCGACATCCTGTTGTGGCAAATCAACCCTCACAACAGGAAAGAATGAAAGAGAGAGGAATCAATAAAACACAAACACAGACATGGTTGAGATTAATCATTATTATTCAGTTGCGCAACAACAAACAATAATGGGGAAAACATTTCACCCTCTGCCACAGCAGCCAATTGCGGAAATGTCCCCCAACCAGTAGCAACAATCACACAGCACACTGTAATGAACACACACTCATTTTCCATAATCATGTTTAACTAGCACACAAACATCATGTTCTCCAAATGGACGCACCAACATCTGAGCAAAATGTATGTTCCGGATGTCGAAAGGTCATTATCTCATGACGTCTTTAGGAGTCTTGCAGGATATGAATTATCCAATTAACAAAGACTTAACTTTATTATATCTGAGGAAGACCTCCCTTGGACTTCCTCTGACCTTGGCCAATTTACTTAACATGGGTACATCTGCTGATAATTGCGGAAAAGGCAATGGAGCCTCTCTGACCTGTGTTACCTTAATAAATAAGCCAGAAATACGCTGTAATAAGGAATCTGCGATAACAGCCCTTACATTAATTTTTTTTTAAACGGCATAATTTAAGTTGCGCCTGCAGGCGACAGATGTCCACAGTTTCCCCGCAGCGAGTTCACGCAATTCACCAGCGTCGAGCTCTCCCCCCCCCTCGTTGACAGTTCACGAGCGTCTTTCTAAAAAATGAGAAAACACATGATACAGTTATGTGAAATCTGTTGACATAAGACATTTAATTTAAGAAAAACATGTAGACATAGGACCTGATTTCTGGGACTATTTAGGGAGGCTGTGGCTCAGTCAGCATGTCGTTGTGTCCCTGGGCAAGACACTTAACCCCAAATTGCTCCTGTGGGGATTGTCCACAGTACTGAATGTACTGTATGTAAGTCACTTTGGATAAAAGCGTCTAACAAGTGACATGTAATGTAATGTAATGTAATGTAATTTAACGGCAGCCCTTGTCACGGACCAAGGTGTTGGCAGCTTCTCCTGAACTTGGTTCTTCAGCTCAGCACCGTGAAGAGCATCTCAGTGGATCCTCCTCAGCCTGTGGTTCAGCTCCAACAGTGCAGCAGCACACTGGAACACTTCAATCATCATGTCAAGCATTTGGCAGATATAATGTGGTTAGTATTTCACACTCCTCCTCTGTGTTTTTAAGGCAGGGATAAAAGAGCCTGTTCCCGGTGCTGGCTCCATCTCTGCTGGGCCTTTGAACTGCCAACCTCCCTGCAGAGCTTTGGAACCAGTGGGCGGGCTAAATCTCAAGAGTCCCCCGCTGCTCTTTCACAAACTTGGCATCTTATCCCTGGTAGCACGACACAGTTATTACTTGCTTAAAATGGCTTAGGGCCGAATCCCTGTCCCCACCCCACTCAATCCTCCCAACATGTTGACTTCCTATTGTTTGTAACCAATGGAGCTCATGTTCAGCTACAACAGCTGAAGAATGCTGCAGCCACCTACACCAGTGGCATTCAGGAGGAGACATCAAGTAGTCTATTTTTAGACTCCAAACAGACATCAAAGAACTGATGTCGGTGGAGCAGAGTGTTGTGACACCTCACTTTGCTGCATCTTGGCTAAGAAGTCACACTTGAACACACCACAGGACTACTGCTAACTGCCAACAATTAGGTGCACTGAAAAAAACTTAACGTTGACTATAATAAAATGTATGATGTCAACAGATGTAACCGGTGTCGATTAGCGGTGTCTGCGTTGTGTATCTTTCGTTGATGGGTGAGACCCGAGCCAGCATACCGTTGAACCGGTCTCCGTTTATTCACTGACTGACAACAGATATATAACGAATCAGCAGTTGTTATATTAGTTTTCCCTCACACTGACTCCTCTCACGTGGAACACATTCATAAAAAAGGGAAGAGGAAAACGTGGAGGACACAATATGAAGGGGGGGAAGTCCCCACAAAAATAATCTTCTGTGTACAGAGACTGAATTTTGGAGGTTCAGCTCACTGATTTCAGACCTAGTCAGGTATTCAACGTTTAATAAATGAAGAACACAGAATTATTATCCTGTTAAGCCCTGAGCCTGTTTTTCAGGTCTCAGGCTCGAAAATGACATTCCCAGAACAAATGACCATATCTTCCCTTCTAAAAGGGTTAAATTAATAATATTTTTTCTCAAAGTAATGATAAACCTGTGAGTTGGATGTAGAAAGGTCAGAACAATATAGATGTTTTTTATTTTAAAGAAAATTCAGATTGAACATAGTAAAAAACTGTAAATGATAGTGTCCGTCCAAAAATTATTTTGTACTTATAGTGAAAACTACCCTTGGATGATGGTAAGGTAGACTAAAAGCTTTAGGAATCCAAAGTACAACATATAATAAGTACCCTGTATCAAGATTGATGCAAAACAAGTGACATTTGACCTTTTTAAAGAGGTTTAGCCAAAAAAACTCCACCTCTGAGGTGATTTGGGTGGAAATGTTTTTTTTCTCCATATCTCTGGCCCCCCTTTGTCGATTTTGATGGTTGACACCTCTTTCTGACTGTTAGAGCCAATAGAATCGAAGGGGGATTCCCCCACACACACACGTTGTAAAACAAAAAGGTGGGGGCTTTGCGCATGTAATTTTGCATGAGAGTAAAGCTATCTCTCGCTCTGACATCTAGAAACGGAAAAGCAGTCTTATTGGCAGTCTTAATGCTCATGGATTATCAGAAATCATTTCAAAGGGACACAGACACATTGGATTAACCTATGGATTAACTTCAGCAGCGTTGTTATCGTTTTAATGCCATTGAAGACCACTTTGGAGCAGACTACAGAGACAAGGTAACCATGTTAGCATTTTTAGCTACCGAGCGCCACATGTTTTGATGTCTGTTTTTGTTTATAACGTCGCGATTTCGTATAATTGAGTGATAATGAGGGTACCCTTCGATTCTGTGTCACCTCACGATGTGAAACGATGTCATGGATGTGGAGAAAAGATAAATAATAAGGTTTTGTGAGTGATTTTCGGTGCAGTAATCTGTTAGCATTTTTCGCTCATTGCTAATTCAGAGGCTCAGCGTTAGCATTGTGGGTTTTATTTTGAAAAAAAAAAAAAAAAAGATCAGTTAGATGAGTTTCTTCCCGTTACATGGATATAAAACATTCATAGTTTATTAAATGAACATGCCCTCAGACACTGTTTCCTGCAAGATGTTGCGGGAGTGCCCCAGTACCGGGGTCTCTCGGGCTTAACAGGTTAAATACAAAACAAAGAATTTGTGTGATTATACTAAATGATTTACAAAGAAATATTTAACGCTAAACACCACTGCATATTTGCAACTGCTACAGAGATTCCAAAAAAACTGTATGAGGTACGTTGAAAGCAATAATATTAAGGTGAACATAAGTTTTTTTATTTAAACTTAATATTATTGCTATTAACTAACCTAATACAGTACAATACATTCAGTTTTGTGTACATTCTGTGCTGCATGAGAAGGAAATGACTCTCCTGGTGGCAGTAGTCTGTATTCTTCAGAGTTTTCGGACCATTTTCATGCTACTTTCTCACCACTCAAGTATTTTGTTCTCAAGTAACGCCTATACTATTTGTAAAACAGAGAACAGTCTCCATTGAGGGATTGTGCCTCTCAGACTTTATCAGGATTCAGGGAGGGTTTGGGCTTTCTGAGTTCCAGAGATGAGCCGGCTCTACTGGCAATACTTCAAACTTCTTTTGAGGGGGAGTTTTAAATCCCCTCTGACGATGACTGTAGGTGTTTTCACTCCCACAAGTCAATTTAATTTCACAGTAAACTCAAGAGTCCAAACACTTTGAACTACTAGAGCAGCCACACAGTTAATGAACAAAGAGAAGAGAGTTGGAGAGTCTGAAATACAACTGAGTTGATCCCCAGCAGGATAATGCATACTGTATATAAAAAACAGTATGCAAAACAGTTTTCCGCACTCTCTAGGGCAGTGGTTCTCAACTGGTCAGGCCTCGGGACCCACTTTTTACTTTGTCAATAAATCGCGACCCACCATTTTGAACCACTCAAATCTATTCAACAAAGAATAGTGCTGTAATATATATACGCTTTTCAGCATACAATATTAATTAAAGTGAAGTACAGTGCATATATCCCTTATATCCCTTCACAGAACCAAAGTATGCTTTTAAAAGGGTTTAATGAGATGATGGAATCAAAGCTGAACTACATAACATAAAAAGGCACACATGCTGAAAACCCAACCCCAGAAGGGGGCTCTGGGGGGATTCTCCCCCCGGAGATTTTTAGAAATACTAACATATAAACTACACATTCTGGTACACTCTGAGAAGAAAATAAATACATCTATTAATACCCGACATATTAATAATATTTGATGCCATTATTTGTTTTTCACGGGCCTTCAAAATAAAAGTTTAAAAAAAAAAGCAAAAAAGAAATTTAAACTTTTTTTTCCTCTTCCCTCACTCATCTGCGACCCACTCGAAACGGATCCGCGACCCACTTTTGGGTCGCGACCCACCAGTTGAGAACCACTGCTCTAGGGAATATGTCACTAACTTGGAAACACATGGAAAAGGACTCAAATGCACGACCCGGGAGACAGAGGTAAAGTATAAGTAATATACTTTATTCCAACATAGGTATACAAAAAATTATCGACACTCTTACGAGGTGACAAAAAAGACACAAAGAAAATCGCTCACTAATGCAGCTTTCCCTTTCTAGCTCCTAGCTAGAGCTTTTCTGGTTCAGCTCCGGTTTCCCTTTTCAGCTCCCGCTCTGTTCACACCGCCCAGCTGCCGCTGCTGCGTCATGACGTCACCGTTTACATCGCTGATTTTCTCCCCAACAGAGCTCACAACAACAATGGGGCTGGACTGCGTCGGGTCGATGATCGTGTTGCTTTTAATCATACGAAGCCAGATTAAATTAAATAACGACTTCTCCAACCTTATACTTTTCTCCAGAGTGCCGTGGTTCATTGTTTATTAATGTGTTTCAGCGGCATTTACCGACCGCTGTGGTGCTGGCTGCTCTTCCACGGGAGTTTATTCTCCCGTTAGCTCCGGGTTAGCTCACACGGCTCTAAAGTATTCACTGTCTGACTGTCACACAAGCAGCTGATACATATCCCCAGTTCCCCTTAAAGGGCCCATGTCATGGCCATTTCCACTGATCATAAATACATTGTTGAGGTATACTAAAATAGATTTATACTGTGCAATTTTCCAAACTCACATTGGTTTCGCATACAGCATCTCTGTCAAGCATGTGTATTCAGCAGTATTCACTTTCTCCACTAAACGACTCGTTGGAGCTCTTGCCCCCCCCTCCCTGTGAGCCTAGTGTGCTCCGATTGGTCAGCTCGGCCACTCGTTCTGATTAGTCAACCACCAGAGAGGCTGCGCCCATGTCAGTGCTTTTCCCGGCTGCTCTCAGCGTAACATCAGTCTTATCATGGCGTCGGTACAGCGGTATATTTTATATACATATATATTTTTAACTGTTGTTATAGAAGAGTGTGACGGCCCCAGGGCCTTTGTCTTACGATGGGGTGGAGCTGAAGAGGGTAATCAGCGCGATCACGGACACCTCCGGACACTACGGCCCCAGTCTCTCTCCAAAGCGGCTGCAGGAAGACTAACTCTGCGATCCTCTCAACCACCTATCTTTGCATTTACCACAATAAATGTGCCGTGGTTTTGTAAACTCGTGTATGTCTCCTTGTCTTTCCGTTGTGGCCTACGAGCTACTCTCATAACAAAGAGTAAGTTATTTTTACCCGTTATAAACTACTACTGTTTGATGAGAAATCAAATCATGGTTTGCTATATATGAATTCAGGGAAGAAAGGATAGGCCTACTAAGTATTTCCATTAAACTTTATTTTTAGAAATGTACAAAATGAACATAAATATACATATATACACGGTATATCATCCATTCCTCCTCCTCTTGCCTGCACACAGCCGGTGCGGTGCGGTGCCTTTTAGCACGACGCCTCAGTAGTAGTAGAATCCCTTCCCCGTCATGGATTGTCCGCCAGGATCTGGCTGGACGAAATCAAATGCAAATCACAAAATATTAGAGAAACTTAGTTGTTTTAGATTCGTTAGTAGTAGTTGTGTAATGAACAGCTTGCCTGCTAATATGCTAACCTAGCTTTGTTTACCTTGGTAGCTAACACGATATGAACGTTAGCTTGGAGGAAAGGCAACTATAATGCAGTGTAATAAAACTACTATGAACAAAAGCTAGTGGTTCATATTAGGCTAGCAATAACGTGTTTATAATTGCAATCGTATACGGGTATTCTGCTACCATACAATGTAACTTGCATGAATACATTGTTTTGCGCTAGCATACAGCTAGCCTCGTTAGCTACATGCAGTATATGTACGGTCACAATGTACGGTAAACCGGAGTATACTGTATGAGTATTCCGTGTGTGACTGCAGACATTCTCCTGCCATGACAAACATGTAAGGCCATCTGCTGACATTGTAGTTGATATATTTAAACGCTAGCAACGTAGCATCACAAAAATGTTTTTCTGACCAAAACTAGCTCAAGCTCCGTGTGTTAGATCGCTACGCCAGCTATAATGTAATTACGTTTCGCGACTGACCGGCAAATCACCCGCAGTATACTGTCAATAGGTATTTTGTGTGTGAATGCAGACATTCTCCTGCTATGAGATACATGTATGCAAGGCCATCTGCTGATATTAGAGTTGATATATGGAAACTCTAGCAACTTAGTTAGCACAGTTAGCACTGTGTCAATGGCTTAGCAGTCCAACACAGTTTACACATTTAAACAGTCTTGTTTGATAAATACACAAATAACAATGCAAACTTACAGGTTGTATACCCAGATCTTCCCCTGCTCCAAACGGTCCAAACAAGCTGTGCATATCCGGCCTCAAACTGGGCAATGTTTTGGAAGCTTTCGTCTGTGAAATGCCGGTTCTTCGAACCTCTGGAGGAGGAACACGCCGCTGCTGGTGTGGCCATAGCTCTTCGGGATTGGTCCATTTCGTTCCGGGTACCGCATGACATCAGGCGGTACCCGGAACTAAATGGAAGACTCAAATGGGCAGTGACGTATCTCCAACGAGGCGTTTTGGGGAGGTATTTTCTGTGTTAGAGTTTTACTCGCTACAGGGTGTACTTTGAGGGTTTTGACTCTGCACACCGTTTACATGCATAAAAACCTTCATAACACACAAGGGGACGGGTAATAACCGGAAAAGCATGACATGGGAGCTTTAAGTGAATGTGTGTCAGTCTGAATTGACGCTGTTTGGCATCACAACGCTGTTATGAAAGTTTCTCTGGTATAACATGGGTGATGTTAGCATAGCAACCGAAGCTAAACTGACTACTTGCTAAGCCGTTTTCTACAGGCACATTTTACCGGCGTATTTTTCATTATGATTCTACTTGTGATAGTCGGACATGACAACCTGTGCAGCCCATGTATTGATTCCATCCGATAGCTGCTATAATAAAAAACAAAACGTCTGCCTGCTCTCCACAATGATCAATAACAGCGAACGGATGGTCAAAGTAAGGTACAAATAAACAGAATCACACGAAGCCTGGTTAGTGTTGCCTGACTTTATAAAGTGTTTTTTTTTTTATAAGTGTGTGGTTGCCTTCTAGTCACTTTGCTCAGCGCTACTGCTTGTAGGCAGGCATGACGAGACTCTTCAGTCGACCCATGTTCAGGGGAGGTGGGTTTAGTTTCCTGCACGCCTCGACGTAAGAGAGACGTAAGCGACGCCGCCTCTAGCTCCGAAGCTCTTGCCTCTAGACCGACAATTTTTTGGAGCTGGAAGTGAACCGCATTCCGGAGCTATGAGGCGGCGCCGCTGCGGTGTGAACAGGAAAAAACTGTACTTTTCAGGCTCCAGCTCCGAGCCGGAGCTGAAAAAGCGCCGGTGTGAAAGGGGCATAAGTGAGGAACAAAACTTACAAAGGATTTTCAGGAGCATCAATCAATCAATCAATCAATGTTTATTTATATAGCCCAATATATATTTGTCTCAGTGGACTTCACAGTTTGTACAGAATATCAGTATGACAATACGACACCCTCTGTCCTTAGACCCTCACATCGTACAAGGATAAACTTCCAGAGAAAAACCCCACAGTTTAAAGGGGAACATGGGAGAAACCTCAGGGAGAGCAACAGAGGAGGGATCCCTCTCCCAGGACGGACAGACGTGCAATAGATGCCGTGTGTGAATCGAAGAGATAATACATTTTACAGCAGGTAGACCAAATGTTTGGAAATGCATGTGTCTATATTAAGAAGATGAATCCACGAGGATGTCAACAATCCTGTGGGAGCCATCAGGGAAGTAGTATGATGAGAGTCAGGCAGGACCACAGTGATAGGTTCAGCCACGACTCGAAGTCCAGGACTCAAATCCAGAACTCAGGATAGAGGATCCAGGACACAGGACCGCAGCAACAGGATCAGCCACGACTCAGGATCCCGGCGTAGATACACCAAAAAGAAATGTTGGGGAAGCTGGGTTATTCGGAACATGAGAGTACGCAGGTACAGACAAACAGAAGGAAGAAGTAAGGTGTCCCCCGACAGTCTAAGCCTATAGCAGCTAAACTAACATACATCTCTACATACATGGACTCCCTTAGGATAGGTTGAGGGAAAGGGGTAGCAAGTAAGAAGTAAGGAACAGAGGTGGAGAGGCACGACGTGTCTACGTACATGGACTCCCTTAGGATAGATTGAGGGAAAAGGGTAGCAAGTAAGAAGTAAGGAACAGAGGTGGAGAGGTTTACGTACATGCACTCCCTTACGGCCCGTCCACACAGCGGCGTGCGTTGAAAGCTTCACCATTCACTTGAATGGGGTGACGTCACTTCGCCAAACTGCATTGTGGGAAGCGAAGACAAGAATAGAGACAAGTCCTTTGTCTGAGGCTATTAGACGGTCATTTGTGACTTTAACCAGAGCTGTCTCTGTGCTATGATGTGTTCTAAAGCCAGACTGAAAATCTTCAAATAAATCATTGTTTTTTAAGTAATCACACAACTGCTTTTTCAAGAATTAGGCTTGGGCTTGAGACAAGAAATGTAATCGCTGGTAAGCAGACTACTGGCCAATCAGAGGCTGTTGTTGGGGCTGCTTAAAGGTTTTGTTTTTTAACATGCTCTCTAATCAGAGGGACAAGGTGGCATCTTGATCGTTTCTCCACTAGTTTCAACACTAGTGTCCGCCTTTTGTCTTTAACTCCCATCATTCCGAAGACCCATTTCTTCCTTCTCCAGGTATGTCCAAAGCGTCCACGTGCATACTAAGAAAAAAAAAATCATAACATCATCTTAGTTAACAACAAAATGCACACAGATTTCAGTAAAAATTGTTGCACTTCATGTTTCAAAATGCCATACTTGTTTATTAGGTGCTTTGTATAACATAATTTAAGGATAATTATACAGTAATGGTCCATATTGATTTTGTTTGTTTCTTCTCTTGTACAAGAAAGCCCAGTCTATAACTGCTGAACATACAGTACCTTCTCCCAGACACAATTACTCAAATAAAATAGTTTACTATCAGCATTGGTGTGACCAATGCTTACTATTTATTTGATACCAATTTGGTAATACAATTAATAAAAAGAACAAGGTTTGGGTTCGTTCTTCAGATATGACTGACATTAACGTGTAAGCTCAATAATGAACTCCAGCTCAACCAACCATATTGTAATATCTAAGTAATCATCTTGAAATATGACATTATTATTTGTAATATACACACATTTTATTGTGAGGTTGATTTCACATACACTACGCCGCTCTTCAACACTACTTTGACGTTAGCTTTTCTACATAATCGATCATAGCGAATTTAAATTAACCTTAGCTATGCATAAAGTTACCTACCTATTAAAATATCTCTCTAACTTACAAGGATGACCTTATTTTATCAACCTCAAACAGAAGCCGTTTATTCTACAGTATTATCCCTCTTAATGCTTAACACTTCTCTATTACGTTTTAACTTGGAGGCTACGATTAGCATCGTTAGCACAGATGTAGCTACCACTTGCATACTACACTATTGTTGCTGGTTTATAAAGCTTTGAATGGTTTAGGCCCAAAATACATTTCTGACCTACTGCTAAATTATGAACCATCCAGAACTCTCAGGTCTTCAGGGACTGGTCAGCTTTCTGTCCCCAGAGTCAGAACTAAACATGGTAAAGCAGCGTTCAGTTATTATGCTCCAAATATCTGGAACAAACTCCCAGAAACCTGCAGGTCCGCTGCAACTCTTACTACTTTTAAATCCAGGCTGAAGACTTTTCTTTTTGCCGCTGCTTTTAATTGAACTATTCACATCTTAAACTGCACTGTAACTTTTATCCATGTATTTTTTCTTTTAATGTTTATTTTATTATCTTTTCTTTTTAATGACTGATTTTAAATGCCATTTTCTTAATGTCTTCCATTTTTGTAAAGCACTTTCAATTGCCTTGTGTTGAAAGGTGCTATATAAATAAACTTGCCTTGCCTTGCCTTGCCTTGCCTTACATGCTAAGCCAAGCCTTAACATTCATTAACGTTAGCTGACTAAAAACATAAGCAACACATAAATAAAGTACTCGAATTTCACTTACCTCAAAACCGCATTCATGCACCGTCTGTTTTAACCGCAGAGCGAGTCACAATAGTCCGATATAAGCATGAAGAATAGTCCACAAGGCACCAGCACAACAAGCATGGCCGAGTTCAAGTTATGTTCCCCGGATGAGTTGAACAGGCTGAGCCCCTGTAGCATCACGGAGCTGCTAGCAGAGAGACAGGAAGCTAACAGCAGCAGTCACTGGAATTACCTGTCACTCAATGTGACCACGCCCTAATTTATGCATAACTTAAGGCTTAATATAACTTAAACAAATTATAAATGGTAGTAACTCATTCATATATGGTGATTTGTTTAACACTTTACAAGGCTCCCTTTTGGCAGTTATAAATATTAGTAACTCATAAATAAATGGTCATAAAGAGATGCCAAGAAACATCAAGATGGATGGGGGGGGAATCAACTCAGTGAACAACAGATACCAAGGATGCTGGCTGATGAAGAAGCCGAAGTAAGCTAGTGCCAATATAAATATAGGAGCCAAAATGCTTGTTTTGCCATTACTTATTATTTGTATTATTATCTTCATTTCTGTTTGCATCGCGTTTAATTCGTATTGTTTATCACTTCCGGCAATGGTCACGTGGGTGTGGTTTATTGTTATTCAGGTCACCTGTTGGATGCCGGTTTGGGAGGATATGATGTAGGAAGAGGGTGAATTTGCTCTGATACTTTCTGTTGACCGTCAGGTCGGGAGTTGTACATTGTTTGTTTGCGTTTTATTAAACACTATGGACTATGAATGACTTCGGACTCTTATATGGAATGCGTCACAGCAAAGAGCACATTTTAGCCTCTCGGTGCATAACTCATAGGGAGTTTGTGCCGCTACATTAGTCAACAGAAAAGGATCACCGCATTGAAGACGCAACGGAATGGACCGGATCCTAAGCAGACGAAGGACGTTCGGATCACGGAGTTTGAACACTTGGACAGTTTCCCCCTCGGAGGAGTGGACAGGAAAAGCCATAATGCACCGTGGCCGCAGGCGGAAACTGATTGACTGGAGCACATCACAGCCAGTTGAGGCAGTAGGCACAATTGCGTTAATTTTGTGTATTTTTTGTTTGGAACACAGTTTGGAAGTGCTGTCGTTAGTCTATTGGGGACTGTTATTTGGCCTGTTTTGTGCGTGCTGGTTATGCCGATATCGGCAAAGGTTTGGATTTCCGGAATTGTTTGTAACGTGCACAGCTGTGATCACTGATCAGGCACCATGTCTGTGACAAGATTGACATTTGTGAATACTGTTGTGTGCATATTGGAACATGCAAAATGACTGATAACAACGAAAATGAGGATGGAGTGGACAGTGTGTTAAATATTGGAAACAGAAATAGCAAATTGACTTTTCATGGCTCAAGATCCAGAGTAGGCCTATCAAGAACTGCATCTGCTTATATAAAAGCTCAGGCGGAAGTCGCTGCCCTGATGGTTTTACAAAATATACTTCAAAAGAAACATGCTTTGGAAAAACAGGAACATGAGCTGAGGAGAAGAAAAGAACAACTGGACCTAGAAGGAGACATCGCCGCCACCATGGCCAAAATGAAGGTCCTTGCTGCATCAAAGAAATCCAGTGTTCCGAGTAGCTCTACTACAGGATCTGATGGCAAGCAGTCATATTTTGTAAATGGACTTAAGGAAAAGAAAACCCTTCATATCAACGCAGATCCTTTTGTACCCCAGCCACAAGTTATATATACATCTGCACCAATCATTCCAGAGCACAGTGTAGCTAATCTAAAAACATCAACACTAACAACCAAGGACAGAGCTGACACTGAAATCATCACCATAACACTCGAGTCACAACCTCATCCAATAGAAAGCACATTTGCAACCATGAAAGCTGGAAAAATTAAATACGACATAGAAACAAAGGAAACTAAGATCGACAGAAAAGAACCAGCCATGGCCTTTTTGCATTCAAGTGGCCTTACTGGGGCCGGTGAAGAGGACTGCAAACTCTCAGAGTCAGCGATGGGTGCTAGCAGGACATCTGTAATGAAAGTGGATACGCTGTGGAAACATCAATTTAAGATGCACTATCCTGAAGGTGGCAGAGACATCCAGAGACTTTCCATGGAAAATCAGCGGTTCCGGGATCCAGTCTTAAAATCTGCCAAACTATTGGAAGGACCAATCACATTAGATTGGAAAAGGACAAGGAAAAAAGGACTTGTACTTGGGATTCAGATGAAGACAAATAGTGGCTTTCTGAACAGACCCCTCAGCCAAGTATGCCTTTTTCATGAGGCAGAGAAACTTTTGCCATGTCTAAATAATTTTCAATTTTTTACCTTGCTCCTTGCCCCCTGCATACAGTGACTATTTTTGCCCCCTGCACTCACAATACTACACACAGCCTACTTGATTGCTTGTATACTGATATATGAAGACTGGATTTAAAAAATTATGATCTGCATATCATTAGAATATACAGTGTTTTATTGTAATTTGTTTTGAATAATTATTATAAATTGTTATATAATAATTAGGGGCCGGAATATAGGAGCCAAAATGCTTGTTTTGCCATTCCTTATTATTTGTATTATTATCTTCATTTCTGTTTGCATTGCGTTTGATTCTTATTGTTTATCACTTCCGGCAATGGTCACGTGGGTGTGGTTTATTGTTATTCAGGTCACCTGTTGGATGCCGGTTTGGGAGGATATGATGTAGGAAGAGGGTGAATTTGCTCTGATACTTTCTGTTGACCGTCAGGTCGGGAGTTGTACATTGTTTGTTTGCGTTTTATTAAACACTATGGACTATGAATGACTTCGGACTCTTATATGGAACGCGTCACAGCACAGAGCACATTTTAGCCTCTCGGCGGCATAACTCATAGGGAGTTTGTGCCGCTACAATAAGGCTTACGGCCCGTCCACACAGCAGCGTTAAAAAAATCTTGGAGGTGGGCGTATCTGAAGCTTGGGGATTTTTTGCGAGCAAGGCACCAACAACCAATCACATGAATCTCCCGCCCCCGACATACGAAGCAAAAAAGTTTGAAGTAACCTGGATATAAACTCCCCAAACAGGCAAAAACATACCACTGTCTCTGCCACCTCCCTCCATGCCTGGCTCCTCCGGTTTATATCCCGGTAGGTAAATAGGGTCTGGTCATAAAGCACCGGGTGATTCCCTACCGCTAATTTCTCCTCCATCTTTTGGAATATGAGGAAATGACCTGCGGTATGTCTCTCCCAGCATACACGCGGTTTGATTGGCTAGCGCTTGAACTGTCAGATTTGCATACACGGGATTTGATTGGCTGACGCTTCCACCTCAGCTTCAAAAGTTGAACATTGCTCAACTTTGAATCCTGAAAATCCTGAAAATCTCCGCTCGCCTGCCCACAATGCAGTTCGGCGAAAAGTGAGGCAAAGTGACGTCACCCCATTCAAAGTGAATGGGCAGAAGCGTTTCAAGATTTTTTAACGCTGCTGTGTGGACGGTCCGTTAGTCATCTTGCCAAATAGTGAGCCTGTGTTGATGTATGAAAACAGCCTATAAGTAAATCCTAATGACGCTTTTTTTTTCCAATTACAGCACATAAGTCAACAGTAAATGCGTCATCCGAATGATTAATGTTAAAAATGTAATGTACACAGAAAAACTGTCAAAACTCACACACACACACACACACACACACACACACACACACACACACACACACACACACACACACACACTCACACACACACACACACACACACACACACACACACACACACACACACACACACACACACACACACACACACACACACAAACACTGACTTCACGTCCAGTATTGATAAAGTTCATACTGAAGTTTGTGCTGGTCAATGAAAAATAGTGGCACCACTAAGAATAATGCATTATGTATTTTAAGTCATTACTGCACAAAATATGGTAGGGAGTGCAAATGTATAAATATAGCAGACAATTGTGTAAAAAAATCATCAACTTGGGATCATAAATGTTTTTTTGGGTGGTAATCAGATCCGATTTTTTAATTCTGAGATATTTCAGTTTGGACTAAAGTGGTGGATAAGCGACGATGTCTGTTAGTCATTTCTTCACTTCATGGTTCAATGGTTTGGCAACGTGTGTAAAACACATCAAAGTGACATTAGTTACACTCTTTTGCACGTCTACTCTGTTGCTTTGCATTATGTTTGAATGCTGGAACTAGAATGACCTGATTTTTACTAAACACAGACTTCGCAGCTACAATAGAAATAGCTACATCCTACTTTGAGATTCCTCATTCCTAATTGTGTGATTATGATGTGGCAGTGGTGAAGACATTTGTGTTCCCTAATGAAAACACCAATGTTCTCATCAGCTGTTTGTTCTGCTTGGAGGGATCGACTTCCCGCAGCAGGAGCTGTCAGCTATTAACAAACACCTGCCTTCCAATCAAATTATTTAACGGACGGCCTCCTCTCGCCTCGAGGCAGCCGTGATTTCATGAAAACTTGTCTGCAGACTTCACAGCTTCAGGTTGACGCTGTTTAGTTGCTGCCAGCATATTTTGCTGGGAGGAAACAAGCCTGCTGTCTGGAGAGGATGCATTTACTGGATTCAAGGATGTAAAATGTGTAATTATATTACTTAGACATCATTGTATTACTCATTGGAGAAATAGGAATTTGCTAGATAATTTTGTTTTTGGACTGGTACCCTAACAGAACACCATAATTCTGCCTAAGATATATATAATTAGTTGATGCCCTTAAGAAAAACCCAAATTAACACTTTATGTTCTGTTGCCCTTGTCGACGGGATGACATCATTTGTCAATGACTTCCAAAACCAAATCACTATCCTAAAATAATACTAATTTCTTCTCTGTGAAATCAGGATTTTATTTAGTTTGGTGAGATTTTGAGAAATAATACGTAGTTTGAAAATATGGGTTGAGTGTGTCTTCCTTCTTTGATTTCTTTGTAAAAACTACAGTTGCTAGACGTTTAAGCTATTCTTTTTAGAAGAACAGTGTTGTTAAGCATATATTTTAGGAGGGTCTGTATAGATTGTAGCTTTTAAAGTTGTAGCTTTTAAGACAGTGAGTTCTGCAAAAGTTTTTGTAAAGCATGTTATCATCTAGACTTAGAGTGAAACACATTGGACCTTGGTTACTTTTGGAGCATGGACTACTTGTTACCTATACAGTAACAATACATACTGTATGTGTGTATTTATGAAAAGTGTAGAAGCAAAAAATGTATGACAAAAACATTGAAAGAGCTCCCCATTGATATAAGGACATCAGAAAGTCTGAAAACCCACCTGTTTCCACTGCACCTAAGCCAATGCATATACTCCTGTACTCAGCACCTAGAAATGTTTGGCTTGTTTGAAGCCAACGCAGCTGGACTCACAATGGTTCGGCTTATAGAGCTGACGTACATGTAGGATTGTATCTTGATGGTCGAATGCACTTATTGTAAGTCGCTTTGGATAAAAGCGTCTGCTAAATGTGATGTAATGTCACAGTCATGTGCATGGTGTCGGGGTCATGTTGAGAGGATGAGGTTTGGTTCCTGCACAGAGACAAATACTCAGACCCCGGATCATCAATCTGACAGCCCACACTCTGAGATGCACATCTGTTCATTCATTGCTCACATTCAGATCTGCTTCATTGGACATCCTTTAGACACATTCCCTGACAAAATATCAGAAAAAAACAAATTAAACCGTTTTCATCTTCCAGACATTTGATTATTTTGCACTTTTATGGACAAAATGTTTCTTAATGCATGTGCAGAATAAAATGGTAATGGTAATACTCAATGCATCCTGTGAGGACAAGTTACATTTAAAGGCGTTTAAAGCACAATTTACAGTCAGTAACTTTAGATCCTGTAAATATAATGTATGATGTCCTTTATTGTGTTATGTTTCATGTGGAACCTATATGCTGCAGGTCTCCTTTGAAAAAGAGATCTATGATCTCAATGGGACCTTCTGGTTAAATAAAGGTTTGAAATTAAATGAAATGAGATGGTGCTAATACAGTATAGATAAAAACAGCTTACATCTTACAGAAAAGAGAAAGAAAATAAAACAATACTTTTATTGAACAACAGAAGAGAAAGGGACTATTCAAATAACATAAATAGGTCATAATAAGTCATTTTGCAAGTTTTAGGATCATTCTTTCATCCAGGGATCTAGAAATTCAAAATGTCATTGTCCATCAAATATACATATTGCTTCATCTTCATCAAAGCCTTGGTTATTCTGAAAAAGAGATTGTGCACATTTGAGGTTTGAAAGACACATGCTCCACTCTCTGTTTAACGTCATGTGTCTGGGTGCTAATGGCTCAGACAGCTGTTCTCAGCTCTGCGGTATCACAATGCGGATAGTGGATTTATCGGACTAAGACTTGGTGCAGAAGCATATTGGAGAAGCCACAGAGAGCTTATGTTCTAATGCACATGGAAAGTAGATTGAGATCCGGATTGTGCATTAAATGGGTTAAATGCATGGCTGTCTGGAGGTTTGACCTGACCTCCGAGCCGAAGGAGCCTGATATCATGTGCTCTGGTGTGACCACTGAGTAATCCTCGGCTCTGAAAAGCTGAGTATCTCTTGGCGAGTGTCCTCCCCTGTCGTCCCTATCATGACGTCCATCTGTGGGTAGTGCCAGGAAAAAACGGCGTCCTGAAACCCTGCACCCCTCCATCATGCTGTAACAGGAGCTCTGAAACCAGCCTCACTTTGAAGCTACAGCCCACTGCCAGCTGATACCTGACTGCTTATGCATCTGTGGACACCCCCGTGTTTTGCATATGGCTCCCCATAAGAGACTTCTGTGGATAAGCAAAGAGGATTAAAAACCATTCAACATCCTTGTTAATGGATGTATAGATGTGTAATGCTCTCTGGATTGAATTACAGGCAGACAGAGTCCCTGCTGCAGTCTCTCAGAGGATGAAATCACCTGTTGATGGAGCAGAGCTCTGCTCAGTCCTAATGGGAAGCTTTGTTCATGTAATACTTTCCGTAGGCAAAGCATTTGGTACAATAATCCATTAAAAGGCACTCATGAGCACACATGAAATTGTTCCATAGATAATAACACTGCAATTTTTGCTTCCTTGAAGTTTTATGTTTTTATCACATCCTGAGTTAGGCATTTAAAATTGTTATTTTGTTCCTCAACTATGTCATTTGCTGCTGCAGCACCTCTTTTCACCCTCTGTCTGAAACCAGAGCTCAGTCTGCTCTGATTGGTTAGCTGGCCGGCTCTGTTGTGATTGGTCAACGGCTTAGAGATGTCCCGCCCCTTAGCCTAGCACAAGTGTTTCATATTGATTTCATTATGTTGTAGGGAGGCGTTTCAGGCGGGGGGAGGGGGAGTGTGTGGGAGAGAAACTCCCTCTGGAGAGAACACAGGGATTTTAGCCTTTGCAGACCATGCAAAAACCCTTTATAACACACTTACAGGTAAGGAGAAACCCTATTCTGAGCACTATATACAGAATGTGACCATTCACTTGTCGCCGTGTCTGCACAGACCTTCAGACACAGCTCAGAGTCTTCCTCTCTCATTCATTGGTGTAGGAACGTTGTCTTGTTTACATTATGCAATTACTGTTTCATCAACCTACATCGTCAACATAAATAGCAGTGTACACAGACATTTATTTTCGGAGAATATTTTCTTTGGATTTAGTTCCAATTTAGAATTTGAGAGAATATTTTATTCAATTTCTACAAAGCCATACACGACCTTGCTCTAGACTACCTCTCGTTATGTGTTGTATTTATAAATGTTGTATTATGTGAACAGTGAAGCACACATAATCTCATCTTCTAAATATGCTATGATAGTACATCTAGCTTTTATTTTCAGTGCTTTTGCTACCCCATGCACCTTCCTTGATGAACTGCAATGCTGGTGAGACAAAAGCATAAATCGATTTGATTTGGAACGACAACAAAGAGAAGGTGAGCATCCATAAATCCTACCAGTCTACCATGCCTTAATTGAGTTCCCTTAACTACATTATCAATAATGTTTAGGGGGAAAGGCTTACACTTGTTAATTGAATAGAACAAACAAATACTTGCTTGGGTCTTCGGGTCAAATCTGACCGATTTACTACTTTCTTCAATCATAACTTTTTTGTTTTAGATTCGATTGCATTAAGGCTTTATGATATCCTTCACAGTAGACATTTGAACATATAAAATGGCTGATCACCAGTTTCGTTGAATTTTGGATGATTTAGTCAACTTTGTAACACCCATGGTGTTCCCGGTCAAAAATGACCGCCATAAAGAAAAGGAATTAGTAACCATCCGGATCAGATAAAACACACACACAAACATCCACCCACACACACACACACACACACATACTCTAGATGTGTCCCCCCCCTTATGTGCCCAATCCCCCCATGTGAATCACACCTGGCACACAAACACACACACAGAACAATTTGACATATTTCCCACTCTTATGTGCCCATCCCCCCACATGGATCACACCTGGCACACGCGATACATGTTCAGTGTCTATTCTTTGTATATTTACTGCAGTTTTTCATGTATACCAGTAGTCTGATACAATATTTACAGTTTGAAAGGGTGTTAAATGAAATTTGGTGATGATTAATGGTTTTTGTGTTAATGTAATATTTAAAACAGGACCGGTCAAATTTGACCGCGAACACCAAAGACAATAGGAGGGTTAAGGAAACACCGTGACTTGGTTAGGTCTATAAAAAGATCATGGTTTTCCTTAGTTTATTTAAAAGGGGTAGTGCACATGCTGTAAATGTGCTTGAGATAGGCAAGAGGTTAATTTTCACGTGTTGTCCCTGGAAATGTTCAGATGTGCCATTTAAAGGTGGGGTAGGTAAGTTTGAGAAACCGGCTCGAGATACACTTTTTGTTATATTCCATGGAATGCTCTTAACATCCCGATAGCAATGAATATCTTAAGTGCTTTGACAAAAAATCCATAAAAAAAATGTCATCTGTGGAAGCCGTAGTACTGTGAAAAGCACGACCAATCATTTTAGCCGGCCCGGCTAAAATAACTGGATGGCCTACCTGCCTGTCAGCCTTCCATCTGTGCACAAACTTATCTCGTGCCCTCATTGGTCATGTGCGCGTTCGTGTGTGTTGGAGGAGGGGCTCTATAAGGAAGTGGCAGATTTTCTCCGGTTGTGTATTTTCAAATTCTAGCGATCTCGAGCCGGTTTCTCAAACTTACCTACCCCACCTTTAAGTTATGGATGTAGATTTAAATGTAAACGTTAGAGAACGAGATGGCCATATTATACATGTCTCTCTTCCCTGTATCTTCTTAGGTAAATATTTCTCATTCCAGAGTCAGAGATTGGCATTCAATTCACACTAGCACAGAAAATTATTCTTGAATGGCCTCTATTGAAATGTGTGAGTAGACACTTAAAGACCGAATGACAGTATGTATACATTTGTGAATTACTATACATACTATGCTATATATTCATGAATAAATATTCTTTCAATAAAACCGTGTGGCAGGTCAAATAGTTGACTATCAGGATTCGTAATAACTGACTATGAATAAATGGTAAATTGATTGCATTTATATAGCACTTTTTACAGTCTTTGTGACATACTGTATCAGTGGTAGAACACATCAGTTTATTGATCTTGCCGATTCATTTTAAACACATTTCCCTATAGATACTGTACGTTCATTTTATTTTTTAATTCACTGATCTGAAAACAACATAGTTGCAGGCTCTATTTGCATTTTTTATCTCGAAAAACTGAAACGTATAAGGTAAGTTGAAAGCAATAATAATAAGTTTAAATAAGTTCATCTTAATATTATTGTATAAACTAATGCTGTAATGTGAAATCTGTTGACATAATACATTTAACCTGTTAAGCCCGAGAGACCCCGGTACCGGGGCACTGCCGCAACATCTTGCAGGAAACAGTGTCTGAGGGCATGTTCATTTAACCTGTTACGCACGGCCCCCCCCGGTACCGGGCGGATAAACGCGTCATTTGCAGGAAACAACGTCTAAGGAATCTTAATATTTAATAAACTATGAATGTTTTATATCCATGTAACGGGAAGAAACTCAGCTAAATTATCTTTTTAATTTTTTTTTCCAAAAAAAACCCACAATGCTAACACTCAGCCTCTGAATTAGCCACGAGCGAAAAAATGTAACCTAAAACGGCACTTAAACTCACAATAACTCCATTATTACTTATCCTAGATGCACAGCCAACCACTCGTTTTGGGTGTCAAATCACCTCAGAGGTGGGGTGGTTTTGGCTAAACCTCTCTAAAAAGGTCAAATGTCACTTGTTTTGCATCAATCTTGATACAGGGTACTTATTATATGTTGTACTTTGGATTCCTAAAGCTTTTAGTCTACTAACCCATCATCCAAGGGTAGTTTTCACTATCTGTAAAAAATAATTTTTGGACGGACACTATAATTTACAGTTTTTTACGATGTAAAATCTGAATTTTCTTTAAAATAAAAAACATTTATATTGATTCTGACACTTCTACATCCAACTCACAGATGTAACCTTGCTTTGATAAAAGAAATTATTCATATAACCCTTTTAGAAGTTAAGTTGTAGTCATTTGTTTTGGGCATGTCATTTTCGAGCCTGAACCATGAAAAACAGGCTTGGTGCTTAACAGGTTAACCTGTTCCACTCTGAGCCTGTTTTTCAGGTCTCAGGCTCGAAAATGACATTCCCAGAACAAATGACCATATCTTCCCTTCTAAAAGGGTTAAATTAATAATCTTTTCTCAAAGTAATGATAAACCTGTGAGTTGGATGTAGAAGTGTCAGAATCAATATAAATGTTTTTTATTTTAAAGAAAATTCAGATTTTACATAGTAAAAAACTGTAAATTATAGTGTCCGTCCAAAGATTATTTTTTACAGATAGTGAAAACTACCCTTGGATGATGGGTTAGTAGACTAAAAGCTTTAGGAATCCAAAGTACAACATATAATAAGTACCCTGTATCAAGATTGATGCAAAACAAGTGAAATTTGACCTTTTTAAGAGAGATTTAGCCAAAAACTGGGCCATCTGGGGTCATTTGGGTGGATTTGACCTATCTCTGGCCCCCCTTGCTCGATCTGGTTGGTTGACATACCCTTGTGACCGTTAGAGCCAATAGAATCGAAGGAGGAGACTCACATAGACACACATTGTAAAGAAAAAATGTTGCCGCTTCGCGTGTGGAAAGCGAAACTAAACTGGAGGAATGTCTCCTTCTGGAGTTTGGAAACTAAAACGCAGTTGTATTGCTTATGGATTATCAGAAATAATTTCAAAGAAGGCACAGACACATAGGATGAACCTATGGATTAACTGCAGCATCGTTTTTTTATCGTTTTAATGCCATTGAAGACCACTTTTGACCAAGGTAAGCCATATTTACATGTTTAGCTTCTTGGCTCCACATGTGATGATGTACGCTTTCGTTGATAGCGTCGCGAATGTTTATCACTGAGTGTTGAGGTGGGCACCGTTAGATTCAGTGTCTCCAGGACACCAAAAAATAGTGTTTGGTTGTGCATCTAGGATAAGTAATAAGGGAGTTCTGAGTGAGTTTATGTGCCTTTGTCGGTCCCGTTTTTTCGATCGAGGCTAATTCAGAGGCTGAGTGCTAGCATTGTGGGTTTTTTTTGAAAAAAATAATTAAAAAGATCAGTTAGCTGAGTTTCTTCCCGTTACATGGATATAACACATTCATAGTTTTATTCAATATTAAGATTCCTTAGACGTTGTTTCCTGCAAATGACGCGTTTATCCGCCCGGTACCGGGGGGAAGGCGTGAAACAGGTTAATAAACTATGAATGTTTTATATCCATGTAACGGGAAGAAACTCATTTAACTGATCATTTTTTTTTTTTTTTTTTTTAAAAACCCACACTGAGCCTCTGAATTAGCAACGAGCGAAAAATGCTAACAGATTACTGCACCGAAAATCACTCACAAAACCTTATTATTTATCTTTTCTCCACATCCATGACATCGTTTCACATCGTGAGGTGACACAGAATCGAAGGGTACCCTCATTATCACTCAATTATACGAAATTGCGACGTTATAAACAAAAACAGACATCAAAACATGTGGCGCTAGGTAGCTAAAAATGCTAACATGGTTACCCTGTCCCTGTAGTCTGCTCCAAAGTGGTCTTCAATGGCATTAACCTGTTACGCACGGCCCCCCCGGTACCGGGCGGATAAACGCGTCATTTGCAGGAAACAACGTCTAAGGAATCTTAATATTTAATAAAACTATGAATGTTTTATATCCATGTAACAGGAAGAAACTCAGCTAACTGATCTTTTTAATTTTTTTTTCCAAAAAAAACCCACAATGCTAGCACTCAGCCTCTGAATTAGCCACGAGCGAAAAAATGTAACCTAAAACGGCACTTAAACTCACTCTAACTCCCTTATTACTTATCCTAGATGCACAGCCAACCACTCGTTTTTGGTGTCCTGGAGACACTGAATCTAGTGGTGCCCTCCTCAACACTCAGTGATAAACATTTGCGACGCTATAAACGAAAGTGTACATCATAACATGTGGAGTTAAGTAGGTAGAAACGTTAACATGGCTTACCTTGGTCAAAACTGGTCTTCAATGGCATTAAAACGATAAAAAAACGATGCTGCAGTTAATCCATAGGTTCATCCAATGTATCTGTGCCCTCTTTGAAATTATTTCTGATAATCCATAAGCAATAAAACTGCTTTTCTGTTTCCAGATGTCAGAGCTAGAGTACAGGCTCGCTCTGATGCAAAACTGCATGCGCGAAGCCCCCACCTTTTTTTTTTACCATGTGTGTGAGAGGGAGCCTCCCCCTTCGATTCTATTGGCTCTAAAGGTCAGAAAGAGGTGTCAACCATCAAAATCGACAAAGGGGGGCCAGAGATATGGAAACAAAACCATTTCCACCCAAATCACCTCAGAGGTGGAGTGTTTTTGGCTAAACCTCTCTAAAAAGGTCAAATGTCACTTGTTTTGCATCAATCTTGATACAGGGTACTTATTATATGTTGTGCTTTGGATTCCTAAAGCTTTCAGTCTACTAACCCATCATCCAAGGGTAGTTGGTAGTAAAAAAGAATTTTTGGACGGACACTATAATATACAGTTTTTTACTATGTAAAATCTGAATTTTCTTTAAAATAAAAAACATCTATATTGTTCTGACTTTTCTACATCCAACTCACAGGTTTATCATTACTTTGAGAAAAAAGATTATTAATTTAACCCTTTTAGAAGGGAAGATATGGTCATTTGTTCTGGGAATGTCATTTTCGAGCCTGAGACCTGAAAAACAGGCTCAGGGCTTAACAGGTTAATTAAAGTCAACATTTCAGTTTATTCAGTGTAATTCTAACAAAAGGAACCACTATTGTATTATTGCATTATATATGTATACATATATATTATGTTAACCTAGTTTTGGCCCATCAGAGCGATAGGGTATAGGAACAAACATTGGAGCTACCGGACCTCTGCAGGAGAATCACTCCTGGGAATATCTTTTGATAAAAAAAACAGTATTTTGATTACATTACATGTCATTTGTTAGACGCTTTTATCCAAAGCGACTTACATACATTCAGTACTGTGGACAATCCCCACAGGAGCAATTTGGGGTGAAGTGTCTTGCCCAGGGACACAACTACATGCTGACTGCAGTGGGACTCGAACTTGCTACCCCCTAATTTGAAGACCAGCACACTACCCACTGAGCCACAGCCTCCCTATATTATGATGCTTTTTGATGTGTTCCGTACGCTGGCTGAGAAGGGCAAACGAGAATTACAAAGTGTGAAACACTTTAACAAAGCTTTAGACAAATGTACAGTTTATAAAACAAAATTACATTAGCAAAACCCTTTTACCAAGGAGAAAACAATTTAGCACTAACAATAAAAATTAACAAGATGGGAAACACTTTTACGAGAACTGAGACAAATGTACAAGTCCCGAAACACTTTAACATTTCCCGAAACACTTAATCAAACTAGAGAATCAAAACGGAAAGGGAATGTCCATCATACCAGAAGTGACGTGCAAGTGATTGACTCAAATTCAAGTTTGTTTTGGCGGATAGACCGCAGGTACCTATGGACGGTACGAGTGTGTTTATGGTCGTTAAACATGTTTTGTCCGTTTTGTGGAAACCACCTGGGCCAAGTGACACAGTTTTGCTCCTCACGATATACTTTCTTGTGCCCACGAGAAAGTATATCGTATCTATATATTAGGGCTGCGTTAACGCGTTAATAACGCGCTAACGCAAACAAAAATTAACGCGATTAACGCATGTGTATTTTTTGTCTTCGGCCGCCCCGTAGTTTCAGAGCGCATCGAGTTTAAAATACCATCTACAAGCTGATGCTGACAGCCCCGCTCCTGCCGCCCGCTTGTGGCAGACCACACTTCCACGCTCACCGGCAGGCCCGGACTGGCCATCGGGAGGACCGGGAGGGTGTGTGATTTTATCGTTTTAATGCCATTGAAGACCACTTTGGAGAGACTACAGAGCCAAGGTAAGCTTGTTAGCATTTTTAGCTACCTAGCACCAAATGTTTTGATGTCTGTTTTTGCTTATAACGTCGTGATTTCGTATAATTCAGTGATGGTGAGGGTACCCTTCGATTCTGTGTCACCTCACGATGTGAATCGATGTCATGGATGTGGAGAAAAGATAAATAATAAGGTTTTGTGAGTGATTTTCGGTGCAGTAATCTGTTAGCATTTTTCGCTCGTTGCTAATTCAGAGACTCATTGTTAGCATTGTGGGTTTTCTTTAAAAAAAAAAAGAAAAGATTATCAGTTAGATGAGTTTCTTCCCGTTACATGGATATAAAACATTTATATAACAGTTTATTAAATGAACATGCCCTCAGCAGTGGCGGCTCCAGAGTATTTTTGTTGGGTAATCTATGGTAGGGCTAACCCATACAGTGGTGGGGCTCAAGTCAGTATTTGCAATGTAATTACATACACGCTATATCGCCCCCCTTGACAGTGAAACGCCACGTGTGAGGTTTAGATTATTTCCCTGTCTCAATCCAAATTGAACTGTATGAAATAAAAAGGCACATTTGTCTTGTAGTAAATAAAAAGGGCGACCTGGAGCCAATCCTGCAATTTCCCCACAGGTGAAAGAGTTGACATGCTGAAAACCCAACCCCCAGGAGATTTTTTTGAAATACTAACATAAAATACACATTCTGGTACTCTCTTGAGAAGAAAAATAAATAAATCTATTACTACACATTTAAAAAAATGAATGCCATTTTAGTTTTTTGTTATTTTGTTCTGAAAGCTGAACCTGCTGCTCCTCACAGAGAGAAGAGGGAAGAGGCTGTGTGAATTACTTTACATTGTGGATAAGGGTGGATAGCCCCCACTGTTCTGTGTGTCAAAATGAAAGACAGCCCACACACCTATCAATCATCAAACCGTGGGGTCTTATTTCATTACGTGTTGATTTTTATAAACACGTGATGTTGTATCGATGTATATAGAGATGTACTACAGCAAAAGTATTCTCCGTCGGGACTTCCTGCAACAACACCACGCCGTTATCGTGATTCTGATTGGCCAGAAGACATTATCAAAGATGTTCTATTGAGAAGACGATCACTACGTGACAAAAGTTTTCAAAACCGTTTCTAGTCTTCGGTATTTCCAGACAAGTGGCTACTGAAATCAATCTTACTAACTGCTGTCTGTGCAATTTACCCCGCGTGAGTTGGCGGACTTTATTTTGCTTACTTTAACATCATTTTTCATGGTGGGGCTAAGGTGGGGCTAAGCCATTTTTTGGTATGGCTGTAGCCTACCCCAGCCATACCCTGGCGCCGCCACTGGCCCTCAGACACTGTTTCCTGCGAGATGTTGCGGCAGTGCCCCGGTACCGGGGTCTCTCGGGCTTAACAGGTTAAAGACCAATCTTTATTTGAATGTGCCTCTTAACCTGAGATATTAGTTATACAGTAATAGTATTGACAATCTAAAAAAACTGAGCAACTCAACAGTCAACTTTATATTTCTTATTGTCTAAAGCATTCATTATTTTCATTTTTCCCCTCTCATATTCAGTGTGGATGGATTGAGACAGCGTGGTGTCCCGAGAGCTGCAGAGACTTCAAGGAGAAACCTCTGTGTGATGGACGTCCTGTCTGTTGGTTTGGAGAGGACTGAGGGTCTTTCCTCTGCGAGGAGGACCAGGCCTGATGGAGGAGCCCATGCACAGGCCTAGTCTGTCACTTTACTTGACTAAATTTGTTTACTTATACATTTAATAGGTTTACACCTTCTGTCCATATGTGCTTTTTTATTTGAAACATGTTTGATTAACTTTTGGTTCACATTTCAATAAATTGTATTTGTATTTGCACTCCTTTTGTCCATTATTCTTACTGAAAATGTTAGATTACACATTCACATCTGACTGAAGATTGGCCCCATTTATTTGTGACGTTGCAAACTCTGCGGTGCAAGGCACAAGTGATGTGAAGCTCATAAAGTGAGGCAAATAGAATTAATCAGCTGATGGAGTGTAGATGTGGAAATAGGTGCATTCGGTCAGCTGACTGTGTTTTCACAATAAAAGTAGTTTCTTAGTGAATGTCCTGTACTGGTCTTAACATCTCATAACATCCGCTTTTAATTTCCCTCTTGGATGTTCTTCTTGACCCTCAGAGAAGGAGAAAATGTTGAGTTGTGTCTTTCAGGCATGTCCTTTCCAAACAAAAATTACAGGAAACATAAAACATATTATTATTGTGTTATTTATGAAAGCGGTGTGTTTGTGTGTTTAGGGGCTGTAGATATAATTATTTTATATGTTTTGTATGTTTTTTTTTATTTCAACAGTGAGCTACAAAGACAATCAGATTATGAATGAACAGTATGAAATTCATCAACATTGAAATCAAAATAATATTTAACTGTTATCAAAACGTAGTGCAACTGTAGAAGCTTGCTCTGTTGTCTCACTGAAAGAATCACTTTTACCACGTTTTTTAGAGACAATATTGAGAGATAAATAGTAGCAGTTCTCACTATGTGTTAAATATCTTTGCCTTCAATACATTCAATTAGAAAGCTGACAAAGTCATATTGCTTGTTAACATCTAAATATAACCTTTTGCATGGAAAAAAACCTCAACTTAACTGATGTGTAGGTGATCTAGTATTTAGTATTGTTTAATGGAATGTATATCAGTGTATTAAAGTCAATACTTCATTTATTTAAACCAATATCTTTCTTGATTCTTTGTACAGTATGAAAAAAAGAGTCTTTGTACCTGTGCTGAAGTTCACTGCTGTGAGGAGTCCAGTTCTGTCTCTCACTCTGGTCCAGCCTGTCTGCATCACCTGGACACTTTAAACAAACAGATATATATGTAAAGTACCATGTGTACAAACAATATAACTTATTCTCTTCTGTTGAACATGTTGGATTGTGTATTGTCCGAGTCAGGGTCCTTTTTATTTTACTGTAACTTTGGAAGTTGTGTTACCAATGCTTACTATTTATTTGATACCAATTTGGAAATGCAATTAATAAAAACAACAAGGTTTGGGTTCGTTCTTCAGATGACTGTGACGTTAACGTGTAAGCTCAATAATGAACTCCAGCTCAACCAACCATATTGTAATATCTAAGTAATCATCTTGAAATATGACATTAAAGGTGGGGTAGGTAATTTTGGAGAAACCAACTTGAGTGTGCTAGAATTTGAAAATACACAGCCGGAAAAAATCTGCCACTTCCTTACAGAGCCCCTCTTCCAACACACACGAACGCGCCTCTTCCCTCTTCTCTCTGTGAGGAGCAGCAGGTTCAGCTTTCGGAACAAAGTAACAAAAAACATAAATGACATTCATTTTTTTAAATGTGTCGTAATAGATTTTTTTTTTTCTTCTCAAGAGAGCACCAGAATGTGTATTTTATGTTAGTATTTCAAAAAAATCACAAGACAAATGTGCCTTTTTATTTCATACAGTTCAATTTGGATTGAGACAGGGAAATAATCTAAACCTCACGCGTGGCGTTTCACTGTCAAGCGTGTATGTAATTACATTGCAAATACTGACTTGAGCCCCACCACTGTATGGGTTAGTCCTACCATAGATTACCCAACAAAAATACTCTGGAGCCGCCACTGACTATATCTATAATAACAATTCCAGTTTTGGATAGTCTGTCGTGGTTCCATTCCATTTCAAAGAGCTGTTGACGCTCGGCGTAACCTTGTCGCACTGCCACTCCAACATCCAATCACAGGGCTTGAGGACTAATCACGTGGTTTGTAAAGCAAGGCGGATGTTGTAGTCCCAAACGATAGCTGGGGATTCTGGGTAGTGTAGTGTCTTCGGAAACTCTGTAGTGTCTAAACTCCGAAAAAACTATTTGTTTCTCCGAATCGAAGGTTAAAAACACAAAAGCATTGTACACAATTTAAACCAATCAATATTGTGTAATTAACAAGGATAAACTGATGTTTTTTAGTGGATGAGTAATGCAGATAATAATGTGTAATAATTTGACAGTGAGCAGAATACATCCGGTTTTATTATGAAAACTTCGAGACCGGAAAAACTGTTTTCACCCACGCTAACTTTACATGGAAGCTGCCCCATATACACGTTATCCTGGCGAGACCTCAAATCATCTTCGTAATATCTATCAAACTATAGATTCTATACATCGACTGGACGTGGATTCTAAGAGTACAATATACACTTCTCGCTAGAAATCAAATCAAAAAGCCTTTTAATGGCCAAACTATTCCACAATTTAGGATTTTCCAGAGAGGGTTATTTGTGAATAAACGTCCCTCCGGAGCGTTTGCAATCAAGCATGTTGTTTCTTACACGACCACTAGAGCACCTCTAGTGGTCGTGTAAGAAACAACATACACTTTAACCTGTTAAGCCCTGAGCCTGTTTTTCAGGTCTCAGGCTCGAAAATGACATTCCCAGAACAAATGACCATATCTTCCCTTCTAAAAGGGTTAAATTAATAATCTTTATTCTCAAAGTAATGATAAACCTGTGAGTTGGATGTAGAAAAGTCAGAATCAATATAGATGTTTTTTATTTTAAAGAAAATTCAGATTTTACATAGTAAAAAACTGTAAATTATAGTGTCTGTCCAAAAATTCTTTTTTACTTATAGTGAAAACTACCCTTGGATGATGGGTTAGTAGACCAAAAGCTTTAGGAATCCAAAGTACAACATATAATAAGTACCCTGTATCAAGATTGATACAAAACAAGTGAAATTTGACCTTTTTAGAGAGATTTAGCCAAAAAAACCCAATTCTGGGGTCATTTGGGTGGATTTTACCTATCTCTGGTCTCTCGCCTACCCTACCTTTAAAGGTGGGGTAGGTAAGTTTGAGAAACCGGCTTGAGATACACTTTTTGTTATATTCCATGGAATGCTCTTAACATCCCGATAGCAGTGCTTTGACAAAAAATCCATACAAAAATGTCATCTGTGGAAGCCGTAGTACTGTAAAAAGCACGACCAATCATTTTAGCCGGCCCGGCTAAAATAACTGGATGGCCTACCTGCCTGTCAGCCTTCCATCTGTGCACAAACTTATCTCGTGCCCAGAGTTGGGTGTAACGCCTTACAAAGTAACGCGTTACTGTAATAATATTACTTTTGTCGGTAACGGAGTAGTGTAACGCGTTACTTTTATAATTCAGTAATCACACTACAGTTACTAACATTGCCCCGACACGCGTTACTTCGTTACTTTTATAAAATCAGTCATAATCACACTGACAGACAAGAGGGGTTTCCGCCGCAGGTTTATATGTACGTAATCTGCGCGACTTGCGCGTCCACATATCCGCGTGCAGTGCTGCATAAACATGGCTGAGTCAGCGATAACTTTCGAGGGGTGGAGGTATGCCTATTATTTTGAGTTCGTCCGAAGAATAGACAGGAATGTGACGGTGAGGTGCAAACTGTGTCCAGGCCAGAAGCTGTTATACACTGCTGTAAACACCACGTCAAACCTCAACAAACACCTGCAAAGAACACATGCTAAGGTGAAGCTAATAGCTAAGGACCGGACCCCCGAACCCAGAGTGAGGATGTTGTGAGTGCGCCGCCGCCGACTCTGAAGCGGCACAAATTAGAATTTGGAGGACCGGTAACCAAAGCAGAGATGGACAGGCTTGTAGCATCCTTCATAGTAGAGGTAATGTTGCCCATTTGCACAGTGGAATCACCATCGCATCGTTCAGAGATATACTGCGCAAAATACAGATAGCAGGAGACAGAGGACAGCCATAGTCAGAGCTATCTGGATCAGTCTTATGCGACAATGGAAACTGAACTAAAGAGAACATTTGACACTTTAGCAGTCTGCGTGATCTGCCTGTAGGGAGGGGCGGGACGGCCCTGCGAGTAAAGTAACGAGTAAAGTAACGAGTAAAGTAACGAGTAAAGTAACGAGTTAGTTTATGTAGAGAGTAACGAAGTAGTGTAATATATTACTTTTTTTTAAAAGTAATATGTAATATGTAATATATTACTTTTTTTTTAGTAACGACCCCATCTCTGCTCGTGCCCTCATTGGTCATGTGCGCGTTCGTGTGTGTTGGAGGAGGGGCTCTGTAAGGAAGTGGCAGATTTTTTCCGGCTGTGTATTTTCAAATTCTAGCGCACTCGAGCTGGTTTCTCCAAAATTACCTACCCTACCTTTAAGTGTTTTCTTATTTTATTTAATCATATTATGTCTTATTTAGCCTAACATTCAGCTGCCTTAATGTTAGTCTAAACAGCATTAGTTAAGGATTTAATATTCATCTGCATTACTTGCACACTGGTCTTGCAACATAATCTGCACTATTTTATTCTACTCTACTTCTTGCATCCTTTGTATTGTTTTTTAATGTGTTTTATTGTTTAATGTCGCATATATATTATGTTGCATTGTTGGAGGATTGTGGGACTCAAGTTTTTCATTGCATATCTACACTGTAGCTACTGTGCATTTGACAATAGAGCTTTGAATCTTTGAATTGATTACCCATTCATACGCTTTATTGGAGAGTGGTAGCCTACCAGCACCGGAACTGCAACATGAGACAGCATAAAATGATTCATCAATTATTAATGAAGCCATTAGTTAAGAATTCGGTTTATAAATCCGTTTGAGATAGTCATACTAGTCATACTCCCTCAGAGGTGGGAGAAGTACTCAGGTCTGAAGTACCGGAGGAATACTCTGTTACAAGTTCTGTATTCAAAATACACAAAAAGTCAGGTAAAGGTAATAAAGTATTGGCATCAAAATATACTTAAAGTACCAAAAGTAAAAGTAGTCATTGTGCAGATTGGTCCATTTCAGAATAATATGTTTTATAATGATTGATAATTAAAGTGTTCTCAAAGCTGGTAAAGGTGCAGCTAGTTTGAATGACTTTGTATACTGCAGGGTAGCTTGTGGATTTACTCCAGGTGGAACTAAAGTCTGATTTAAGAGTTGGTTATATTTCACATCATTCATCCAAATCGGTAAAGTAAAGGTATTAAATGCATGTAGTGGAGTAAAAGTACACCAATACATAAAAACACAAACATTTCCCAAATTGGGATCAATAAAGTACTTCTTATATTATCTTTATCTTATACCTCTGAATTGTAGTGGAGAAGTACAAAGTAGCATAAAATGGAAATACTCAAGTTAATCAAAAGAATCTCAAAAATGTATTTAAGGGCAGTACTTGAGTAAATGTATTTAGTTACTTCCAGCAATATTAGCCTACTTTTCCGTTGATAAAGCCCTTAGAGACATACCGAGAGTTAATGCGTGTTATAAAAATAGATACGTTTTTCCTCATCATTATGATCTCCATTACAGCGCTGCTGCTGATACTAATGAGCTCTGTGAGAGTGTGTGCATTTTAGATGTGTCACATGAACTCCCATCCATCTGCCGTCAGCAGGCGGAGAGAGGACTACAGGCTGCGGGTATTTGCAGCCAGATCAAAACGCAGACAACAGCACAGAGCGCGCGGGGGGGGGGGAGGAGAACATTGTTATCCTGCTGCACGAGGACATCATCTCCAGCCTTCTCACCGGGGGAGTGCGAGTGTATATCTATTCAATCGGAACGGGGATGTCTGTGAAACTTCATACATGCTGTTCCTCAAACTTAGAGCAGGGAGCGGATCGATCTGCCCGCCAGTAGCGCGCACAGAGTGGCGGAGAGCGGCGGAGCGGGGCGCGCATCGCTCCGTTTTTATTTACGCGCAAAGGCGAAAAGAGTGATCAGACAATACCGGGACTCCTGGACGATGAGTGGAAATTACAATTGGAATTACTGTTGATATGAAAACTACAATGCATTGACCATCTACTGCTTCTAATGGAGGGAGGAACATTTTAAACACGCCTGATAAGGAGGTAAGAAGTCGATCATCTGTACTGTGGATGTGCATGACGCGGTAACTTGGCTTCACATTTGGACTCATTGGCGTGTTCTATGCATTTTCCCTGTAATATATGTTGCAGCAGAGCATTGGTTAGTGTTCCTCTAAGTGTCTGATTCCTTTCCCTTGTCTGTCGCCGTGCTGCCTGTATGCCCTATTTAGCTGAAGTGGACACCGCGCAGTGTTCATCAAACGGAGTGCAATATCATCGCTGAGAATTTCAATTATCCCCCCCTCGTGCAGCATCCCAGTGCAATGTGCTGTAGGATAAAATATCCTCCAGATACACTACGCCCCTCCGATCCAACACATCCCTCAGCTGCATGCAGCCTAACTTATTGTGGCCAGCCAACTGATATACAGCTGGAGTGATCATTCAACATCATACATCAATTATCTCCAATATCAAGCAATAACAGATTTGAACTAGTCAAACATAAGCACAGTAGTTGTATATGTGTATGGAGACTATATTGAAATAACCATTCTGAATGGGAGAAATGTTGTGATTTAATGTGACATGTTGGTATCACAGCTTGGTATAATGTGTCAATACTTATATAAAGTCTCGGAGAGGGTGCATATATTTGCAGAGGCAGACAGCATTTACTCTGTAGCGGGCAGCTGATGGATTGTTACAACACATGGAACTTGTTCAGTGTCCCTGTGATGATCACATCCGCTGATTAAAAGCCAGCAGACTGCAGCAGGTGAAGCGCCCGGGGACACTCTCCTGCCTGATCATATTTGCAGCCTGATTATAGTACAGTGTGCATATTTGGAATTCAGTCGCCTTTCCTGGCTTGGGGACTAAGAGTTGTGCATGTGTGTGGCCTTTCATCAGACACTTCACAGTTCACGACCTTGACTTTTCCCATGCTTCATGTTCAGGAGTGAATAATGCATGGCCCCTGTACGACCCTCTGAGTGGGGCCGCAGCCAGAGGGCCGCTGGCTGGAGGATGTTTATTGTGCTGTACAGGATCGGGGGGGGGGGATGAGGGTGTGCAGCAGGCGGTGTGGATTCAGGTAAAGTAACACGCCAAGTGAGGAAACCTCCGCCCCCAATCCCACTGTCTACTAAGGGATGACCTTTGCCTCACGCAGATTAGAGCCACTCTCTAATTGGTTTACCATTAACCCTTCCAACATATATTTTGTTGTCATGCTAGAGGTGGCCGCACTGTGTACTGTGAGTGTGTGTGTGAGTGTGGGAAGGGGGTGGGGGTATTAATCTACCTCGTCGCCCATCACTGAGTTCCCAGGCCAGGCTCCACAGTGAAACTGCTAATCCCTCAGTAAGCATGGCTTAAATCTGTCAGAGCTATGACTCGCTTTACCTCACTGCTGCACTAAATGTAATATGAGCCCGACTGCAAAGCATGACATGTGTCATGAGAGACCGGAGTAATTCAGTTTGAAATATTGCAGTATTGCAGTGTCATGTCAGTATGAGAAACTGGATGTGAAAAGAGACTTTTTAGGTGCACACATTTGCTTCTATAGGTGCATAACCCTACACAAAATGAGGAAATTAAATTCAAAATTAAAACAAGCAAGAATCATTCATATAAAAGAACAAAATGACCATATTAAAAAAATACCTGAATTAAAATGATAACGGGACAAAATAAACTCGAAAAATACTTTTAACTACATATAAATGTAGAATGATCGAGGGTCGAGTATCTTTTATGACTCAGGTTTATTCAGCAGTAAGTCAAGACATTACAGTATAGGCAGAAACATAACAACTGGCGGGCTTACTGTGAAGTAAAGCAGTCCTTCCCATGCCGTAAAGCATGTCGCAACACTGTCGTAACAGCCTTAACTCTGTATGCATTGCATGCATACAGTATGTGACATCTCCCCTTTTTTCCTAGTTACGTCATTTGAAATAACTGTAAAGAGTTTCGACAGATTAGTCACAGCAGCATCCTGTAATAGTAAACAACAGTCAAACTGTGATAACAAATGTTCATTCAGTCGTACTGACCAACCAAAAGTGTCCTATGAATACAGGTTAACTTCACAGATTATGTTAATAAAGATGGGTAACCAATACCTTCAGTAGTGCTGTTACAAAATACAATTCAAGATGCAAGTTTTCTTTTCTAAACATTGCAGCAGTAATATCACATTTGTACATAACATTCACAATAAACAGAACTCAAAATTCAGCAGACTCAGAGTCCACCTGTTTTCTCCCCCCCAAAGGCCATAGGTGTTTTTTTTCTTATTCACCCCCAGAGGTCATTGTGAAACACCCAATCACTCCTGTCTACAAGTCCAACCTAGTGGCCAGCTTACTGACACGGCCAGACCAGAGGCCTGTACTACAAAGCCGGATTTTCGCTTAGCCGGCTGACTTCAGGGAAAACTCTGGCTTTCCGGTCCTACGACGCTGGTTCTCTTTTTAGCGGGCTAGATCTCCATGGTAACTTATGCTGAGCGGCTAACCTCCTCGGGAGGAGGTTAGGTTGCAGGCTAAGAGATCAACTCAGTGAAAGCACCGCCTGCTGACCAATCAGAGCTCCGTGTGCGGAGTTTAAAGCTATCAAGTCATATTACAGGATAGAGGAAATACAGAAAAACTGCCGTTGCAGGAAAGACGGCCGGCAAAAATCACCGACTGTGTGAACGTGAAAATGAATAGAATATCCCCTCCCATCTTCAGAGCAATCTGACTATTATAACATTAGCGTTAAGAAAGCTTACTTAAATATCTGCCACAACATAAGTAACCGGATCAGAGTAACATTAAGTACAGTCCGCGGCACTGTGAGTGCAGACGTTGATGTGTCCCATTATCATTCATATCATATCACATCATAATGTATCATATATTTCCTTATTTGAGTCAGCTTCTTGAGCCGTATCTGGCCGTGCAACACTCACAGTGCCACATACTGTATGCAGAAGTATTATTTTAAGCAACACATTAAGTTGACGAAACACTCGAGTCAAATGTAATTAAAGTCAGATCCACTCGTGTCTTGGACGGGGCAGTGATTTCATAAACCTGTTAATGTACGCATTCAAACCTTTTTCTGTTACCAGCTGTATTCACCTTGCAGCTGCAGCTATGTGGCTTTGATCCTGGATAAAGTGTTTAAGTCATGGATGTTTAAAGTTTAACTTCTTCATATTTGACTAATATTAAAGTTCACTTTTCATTCAGGAAGTATGACGCTGCGCTGTCAGTACGCTTGTCCATGTTTGTGATTGGTCGAATGCTCCAAATACCACCCCTTTCATGTGAACGCGCACCTAACTAGATAGGAGCGATCCACTTGATAACCAGCGTCGTAGTACCGCTTAGCGAGAGCGCGTATGTTTTGGATTGGGCCAACCGGCTAACTCAAACATATCCAGGTTAGGAAAATCCGGCTTCGTAGTACAGGCCTCTGGTCTGAACACGTCCTGGTGTTTGTGTATGGGTTGTCACCTCACTTGGATTCAGGGTAACAGTCTCTGGTGTGTTGGCGCTTACAGGCTGGGAAATCGCCACAGCACTCTTTGCTGGTGTTAGTGGGATGTGCTGTGCAGGTCGGGAAGTTGGTTCTGCCCGGAGATGAAGTTGGTTCCGCCGCAGCACTGCACCTCCTTGTGTGTTAATGAGGTAAGACCTCGGAGTAACACACTCTTTTGAGACGATTGCTGGTGTCTTCTAGGACTTCTCGTTGTCAAGCTTGGTGTAGACTGTGTCTCCTGGCTGTAGAGCTGAGGCCTGTACTACGAAGCTGGATTTTCGCTTAGCCGGCTAAATTCAGGGAAATCTCGGGCTTTCCGGTCCTACGACGCTGGTTCTCTTTTTAGCAGGCTAGATTTCCATGGTAATTTATGCTGAGCGGCAAACCAGGGGGCTATACTACGAAGCAAGATTTTCGTTTAGCAAGCTAACTTCAGGGGTTTCCGGTCCTACGAAGCTGGTTCACTTTTTAGCAGGCTAGATAACTTATTCTGAACGGCTAGCCTCCGGAGCAGGATAGGTTCCAGGATAAAAGCACTGCCTGCTGACCAATCAGAGCTCAGTGTGCGGAGTTTAAAGCGATCAATTCATATGACAGGAGGAGAAAGGAAATACAGTTTAAACTGCCGTTGCAGGAAAGACAGCCGGCCAAAATCACCGACTGTGTGAACGTGAAAATGAATAGAATATCACCTCCCATCTTCAGAGCAATCTGACTATTATAACATTAGTGTTAAGAAAGCTTACTTAAATATCTGCCACAACATAAGTAACCTACAGTCCGCGGCACTGTGAGTGCAGACGTACCCCATTATCATTCATATCACATGATATCACATCATAATGTATCATATATTTCCTTATCTGAGTCAGCTTCTTGAGCCGTATCTGGCCGTGCAACACTCACAGTGTCACATACAGTATGCAGAAGTATTATTTTAAGCAACACATTAAGTTGACGAAACACTCGAGTCAAATGTAATTAAAGTCAGATCCACTCGTGTCTTGGACGGGGCAGTGATTTCATAAACCTGTTAATGTGCGCATTCAAACACTTTTTCTTTTACCAGCAGTATTCACCTTGCAGCTGCAACTATGTGGCTTTTATCCTGGATAAAGTGTTTAAGTCATGGATGTTTAAAGTTTAACGTCTTCATATTTGTCTAATATTAGTTGACTTTTCATTCAGGAAATATATGACGCGCTGCGCTGTCAGTACACTGCTTGTCCATGTTTGTGATTGGTCGAATGCTCCAAATACCACCCCTTTTATGTGAACGCGCACCTAACTAGATAGGACACGGCTGGCTTGCGGTCGAGGTGATAGCCAGCGTCGTAGGACAGTTTAGCGAGAGCGTTTTATTTTTTTGGATTTAGTCAGCCGGATAACTCAAAACATATCCAGGATATGTTGAACTAGATTCGTAGTATACCCCCCTGCTCCGGAGCAGGTTAGGTGGCAGGCTAAGAGATCAACTCAGTGAAAGCACTGCCTGCTGACCAATCAGAGCTCCGTGTGCGGAGTTTAAAGCGATCAATTCATATGACAGGAGGAGAAAGGAAATACAGTTTAAACTGCCGTTGCAGGAAAGACGACCGGCCAAAATCAACTGACTGTGTGAACGTGAAAATGAATAGAATATCCCCTCCCATCTTCAGAGCAATCTGACTATTATAACATTAGCGTTAAGAAAGCTTACTTAAATATCTGCCACAACTTAAGTAACCGGATCAGAGTAACATTAAGTACAGTCCGCGGCACTGTGAGTGCAGACGTCGATGTGTCCCATTATCATTCATATCATATCACATCATAATGTATCATATATTTCCTTATCTGAGTCAGCTTCTTGAGCCGTATCTGGCCGTGCAACACTCACAGTGTCACATACTGTATGCAGAAGTATTATTTTAAGCAACACATTAAATTGACGAAACACTCGAGTCAAATTCTCCTAATTAAAGTCAGATCCACTCGTGTCTTGGACGGGGCAGTGATATTATAAACCTGTTAATGTACGCATTCAAACGCTTTTTCTTTTACCAGCTGTATTCACCTTGCAGGTGCAGCTATGTGGCTTTTATCCTGGATAAAGTGTTTAAGTCATGGATGTTTAAAGTTTAACTTCCTCATATTTGACTAATATTAAAGTTCACTTTTCATTCAGGAAGTATGACGCTGCGCTGTCAGTACGCTTCTCCGTGTTTGAGATTGGTCGAATGCTCCAAATACCACCCCTTTCATGTGAACGCGCACCTAACTAGATAGGACACGGCGGCTTGAGCGATTCACTTGATATCCAGCGTCGTAGTACAGTTTAGCGCCAGCGCGTATGTTTTGGATTACGCCAACCGGCTAACTCCAACATATCCAGGTTAAGTTGAACCAGCTTCGTAGTACAGGCCTCTGGTAGATGCCTGGCACCATGTTGTCGGTTGTAATAAAAGGCTTGTTTTGCTTTCTCACTCGTGTCCTTTTGTTTGACAATCTGTCTGTTAGGCCAGGGGTTTTCAAAGTGTGGGAAGGTGAGCCTCCCCTCAGAGAACATAAGAACAGCCGTGCCCCCCCTCCCAATTAGTATTGCTATTATTATTATTATTATTATTATTATTATAATTGTTGTTGTTGCTATAATGCAGGGGTATTATTATCCAGTGGAATGCCCTTACCTACTGGCCTAGTTAAATGAAAGTGGTTACTTTTTTTTGGCTGGGCAGTGTAGTTTTACACACCGTCTTATTTGACTTTCTCAGGACTTAAAACTGTTTTTTGGGGGCAGACCCCCACAAAGAAAAATATATATTCACACACGTAAGGTCATCATCTTAACAGTTGTTTATGCTCATCGAGTCATCCGTGAGCAGAGCATCAAGTTGGCATGCCTATAACAGCTGAATGCGGCTATTATCTTGTTCAGCAAAACGCCTCACAGACTTATTAAGATCTAAAGCTTTAGTGCGTTTTGATTCAATGCTGAGTACAGCCAAACTTGACAGTCTCTTCTCTGTCATTGTAGACCGCAAATACCTCATTCCTTCCGTCTGCTTGGGTCCGAATGCGCCGTCTCGTTCAAATGAAATCGCCATGAAATAGCTATGAAATAGCTGGGGTGGCAGTTGCCACCTCTAGCCACCCCGGTAGATCCGCCCCTGCTTGACCGGTACTTGCTTTTGATCAAAGTCAATGCGGAAAACCTGCACTCACACAGGTAAGTGGAGGTGAAGGGAATGAGCACTTTTACAGCCTTTTTGGCGAGGTGGGGGAACTCGGTCTCCACAGACAGCCAAAAGTGTGCAAGTGACGTTTTCTGCCAGACGCTGTCTCCTCTCTCACTTTAGGTAACTTCACAAAAAATCGATCCATGTTGCCGCTCGCATAAAGTTAGCTGAAGTTAACTAGCTAGATTTCACTGTTTCTCGTTATTTTTTTCTCACGCTGCGCCTCCCCTGAAGCTCTCTGGCGCCCCCCAGGGGAGTCACGTCTCACACTTTGAAAACCGTTGTGTTAGGCCATTTAGGCCGTAGATTTTTCTCGAGTGTCGGGAGCGTCGTTCTGATCTTTCTCCCCATTAGCAGTTCTGCTGGACTGACTCCTGTGGTAGTACAGGGAATGGATCTATAGCACATAAGGGCTATCAGCGGATCTTCCTGGCGAAGGATTCTCTTAGCGGTCTGTACTGCTCTTTCTGCATGACCGTTTCCTTGAGGATGGTGAGGACTAGACGTGATGTGTCTGAAGTCCAGCCGCTGTGCCAGCTCCCGGAATTCTGCACTGGAGAATTGGGGACCATTGTCACTCACCACCTTTTCAGGAATTCCGAACCTAGCAAAGGTTCTTTTAAGTCTCTGGATGACAAGGGCACTGGTCGTAGATGGTAGTTGTAGTATTTCCAGATACCGTGAATAGTAGTCTGAAATCCCAAGGTAGTTGTGCTTGTTATGTTCGCAGAGGTCGAGAGCGATTCTTTTCAACGGACGATCAGGCAGCGGTGTGGAAATAAGCGTCTCCTTTTGTTGAGCCCGCTTCTGCTCCTGGCAGCTCTTGCATATGTTGACAATGTTATTAATATCTACAGAGAGCCCCGGCCACCAAACTGATGCATTCGCCCTTTCTCTGCATTTGCATCTGTAACATTGGGAATGCACTGCATATGGTTGAGCCCCATCCTTTAATTGGATTTTAACAGGTTCAGTTTTTAGTGTGCCGTGCTCACCATAGGCTTGAAGGTGTTCACTGGTAGTGAATTTCACTTCATCAACACGCCTTACCAGGTTCGAGATGAACCGAGATCTGTCAGTGGAGATCACTGACAGATCTCGGCTGAGTAGGTTATTGACACTCTGGCCACGGACTACATATGCTTCAAATAGGTAGTTATTTCCCTTGTAACTGACGGAGCATTAAAGCGTCCCAGACACAACAGTTCACCTCCTGGGCTGTCTAATGGGATGTCAGCTGGTTTCAGTGTTTTTGGTGGAGTGAGTGTGTGAAATGCATCCTCACATAAGACGCTGACATCAGCTCCTGTGTCAATTTTAAATTCCATTGGAGTAGAATCCACCTGGAGCTGTACTGTCCACTGCTCTTTCTCATCTGCACTGCACACTGAGCCTAAGAAATAAGGGGTTTCCTACAGTCCCTGTGACCTCATTCACTGATCTATTGCTGTTTCGGCACACTCTGGCCCAATGTCCTATTTTATTGCACTTGTGGCATGTAGCTTTAGCATGCCGTAAAGCACATGTGTCAAACTCAAGGCCCAGGGGCCAAATCAGGCCCTTGGTGGATTTAATTTCGGCCCGCAGGATCATTTCTAATTGCTATTAGATCTGGCCCTCCGATATATTGCACGCACACCTTCACTCAATCCTGAGGGTTTCCTCAGCTCAGAGCCTGACCCCAAACATTGATGAACTTGCACCCAAGATGAGATGCCTAGTATCTGGCTTGAACTAGCATCACAGCAGCATACTGAGTTTCAATGGATGTTTCCTTCTGCACTTTTTTTCTTGCGACAACAGGGTATGTTTGGTTTTTTCTTTGAGGGAAATTATTTTGTTGAAGCTGTTGTTGGCCTGTGGAGAAATGTACCTGTAAAGTAATTCACACAGCCTCTTCCCTCTTCTCTCTGTGAGGAGCAGCAGGTTCAGCTTTCAGAACAAAATAACTCATAAGAAATGACTCTGGAAAAGCTGCAGATGGAGCCATAAGAAATGAATGCAACTGATTATTTAATGTTTAATGTTGTTTTTATAGGCAATCATTTAAGCTTTGTTAGTTCCAGGTTTAATATGTGCAATAAGTTCATTTCAATAAGTTCTGCAATAAACATTGAACCAGTCCGGCCCTCGACTAGTACCCATTTTTTTATTTTGGCCCACTGTGTATTTGAGTTTGACACCCCTGCCGTAAAGCATGTCGCAACACTGTCGTAACAGCCTTAACTCTGTATGCATTGCATATGTGACAATAAAGTGCTCGGCAATTATTCAATCTTTTATCAAAATCATGATGGTCTTGTGCAATGTCCATATTCCAGTATGCACAATATTTGGTAAAAGCAGAATATGTGAAAATATAAAAATATTTGCTGTAGGTGCTGCAGATTGTTTTATGACTTATTAAAAAATTAATTGCGCCATAATCATTTTATTATATTTTGTAGTGACTTATGCTTTCAAAAATAATCACCCCTCCAATATTGAAGGTCATTTTGTAATTGAAATACAAGTCACAATAATTGCAATTAGTTATTTTTTTCTAAATCGTGCAACCCTTAATACATAAACTGAATTAAATCGTTTTGTTATTAGAAGTGCTCATTTTGTCCAGACAATGTTGAACTAATCCCAGTACATGCTTTAACTCCAGCTGATCACTTAGGATCTAGTAAATACTGTTGTCAGCATACACTTGATTATCTTTGCTGTGTTTTTCTTTTTTTGATGACAGTACGATACCTCTCCTGTTTGTGGGTGGTTTTTGTGTTTCTACATGTCCTGTGAGCAGTATGGCAGTTAGGTTGTTCTCTGGGCTCTCAAATAATACCTTCTCTAAGCAGCCCTTGGGCCTCTCAGCGGATCTGCTGGCTATAAATAATGGCACATATGTCACCGTGCTCTTGGCTGAGTACACTAAGCCCAATCCTGAGCTCCATAGGCACCAGCAGAGAGCTGCGTCTCAGCCTTAACTGAGACCTGGACACAGACCGCAGCACACACCATCCACATCCTCCTGTACCTCTCCTTTATGGCTGCTCATTATCAGTCTCTCCGGCCAGTCCCTGACTCCGCCTCCACTCTGCTCCCTGTGCAGAGATGGATGAGCAGCATTAGTAGCAGCTTGTTTGTTTAACAGTATCGTATGTGCTGTGAGAAGTCCAATCAGTGTGAGCAGCAGGAGACAGGAGCGCCACTCTGGGACAGTTTGTTGAGTCATCAGGGCTTTAGGCAACAGCACAGCAAGTCGTGTACACACATGAATCATAGTTTGTGTGACTGACCCCCTGTTAGCCAGTGATGCGATTGACAGCCTGTTTACTCCCACAATAAAGCAATAATAAAGTCTTATGGCTAGGACATGTGCTGTGACTGGAATTGTGTTACATGTGTGTTTTCGAGTGCAGACAGTAAGTGCGTCCCAATGTGAAGTAATTTTTAAAGCAGAGCCCGGATGATGCTCTTAGAAAGGTCAACAAGTTGAGTGTGGAAATGGTGGACACTTGTCACGCTCAACATCTGTGACAGACGTTAATACGACAATTGATTGCTGTTGCTTTGGTCAACACAGCACCGTACAACTAACAAAAGTGTGTGTTCTCTATTTTAGTAACCTACCACTATACTTGTGTCGAAAAGAAGCCAGCCCTAATATTGTAGGGATATTTGAGCAGTAATAATTTGATACCACTAACAATCATTCTAGCTAGCTAAGGACAATGTTATGTCGTGCCGACCTAGTCCCCATACTGTCCTAGGTACAAGGCGCCTTCTGTACATGCACTACATGCGCTAGATTAGGGCCCAACTATTAATTTAAATATGATAACATTTCAATAAAGCTATACTTTTCAAGTCAATTCAATTGAAAGTGAATTGCGTATCTCAATACCAATAAAATAAATAAATACAAATCCCATCATAATCATTTTAATATGTCTTTTGATGAATGAAATGAATACAAGAATAACGATGCAAAAATTATCATTTATTCCCATATTAAGTCTAGAACATTGTATACATTATTGTAAACATCAATTATTTACCTAGGAAGCAGAATAAGTAGGAGATATGTGAATTGAATATAAAACACTGAGTCAATTGTTACAAATGTTAACATGTTGGACGTCTAACTAACTTGAGGTTGTGACTTAAGAGGGGATGATCTGTAAGGGAAAATGTCCGGACCAGACTGTAGCAGCTGTATACTAAATTGTAAATGATACTAGATTAGGCTGGAAGTAGCTCAGTCTGTAGGGTCTTCACCTGGGAACCGAAGCACTGGGTGTGGACTGGTAGCTGGAGATGAGCCTCTTCACCTCTTGGGCACTGCTTAAGGTGCCTGACTTTAGGTGTCCTGAACCAAGGCGCCATAACCCAAACTGCTCCATGACGCCGTAAAACATGGCAACCTCTTCGCTCTGGCACGCCTCCATAAAACAATTCATGTGTTTGTGCATGTGGTTTATTCAGACCTTATGTGCAAGTGTGTATTTGTACTGTAAAACTAAATAGGGAAAAACTGAATATCCCTTAGTGGATTAATAAAATGGCGCCTTCTTCTTCTATCCACATTACTGATACACATATATCAAAAATCTCACTGTGTTAATAGTTTGTAGTTTGTAGAAAAAAAACAGTTTACCCTACAATATTGTTGCAATATTTTCTCCATTTGCCCATGCCCATAAATGTACCAACATTCAGTACAGTGTCAACAAAGACCTGAACAACCAGTGATTCAACTAGAGGTCACCATGTTTCTGCCCACTGGTGATGACTGACTAGTAACCCAGTAATGACCCTTGTCTTGGACCAGACGTAGCCTTGCTGCTGCAGAGAGAGGGGGGGTGCCCTGCGGCCCGGTGTAGCTTTATTGTCACGGTTAGCCTGACCCACTCTTGGGACGCTCAGTAGAGAGGCAGCCACTGAGTCAGTTACAGCAGCCGGGCACCGGGCTCGAAGGAATAAGAGACTGAAGGTAGAAAGGGCAATGCACAGCGGGACTCTAGCTCCATCTATCCCCCCCCCCCCCCCCCCCCCCCCCCCCCCCCTCCTCTCTGAATGACTCTCTCATCTGTTGCTACGGACGGCTGCACTGTCCCCTCATTTGCCATCGATTCTGCCTCTCGCTGAACATCCCTAAAGCTGGGATTATATAGCCATGCCTGCCAGTTCTTTAGCCTCAATTTTCTCCAAGAAGAGCTGTATGAATGGATATTTATGAGAGTCAAGTGTTCATTCTCCTGACGGATCTGCCTGGGACAAAGTGAGTGTGTGTGTGAGTGTGTGTCCTTGGCAGGCTGGGAGGAAGTAACATGCAGCATGTCGGGGCAGCTGAGCCTTCTCTAGGTGGCGGAGGCAGCATTTGGGTTGGTGCTGTGGTGCCCATATGCCCTCCACCTGCCTGAACTAACACATGACCATCTGGGAGAGATTAGCATTTCATGCTCCAGTGTCCACAAAAGGATTACACTGACCTTTTTAAAAAATGAAGTCCAAAACATTTACTTTTTGATTACCTCAATATCAAATGCCAATAAGTAAAAGAGAAAATTAATATCAATAAGATGTTGTTTACTCAAGTGTATTATGTAAGACAACAGAACAATGTGACCAAGATATTTAGGATCAGAAATGATTTTATTGATATGAAAACCTGCCGTTCACTCAGCATATTCAGGCAGCAGGCTATACACCAACAATGAATCACATGAGCACTTACTACAATTTAAAAAAGTAGAAATCAAATCTGTCCGTTTTAGTTTAATACACACACTATTTTATGAACATATTATGTTCACCTACTGAATTAAAACCAGAACAAATGAAGCAAAGAAAGTGAACACCATAAAGCAGATTCAGGCAGTAGGCGTATTCACACTTAACGTATTATCCTACAGAACAGTACAGCACAGAGAAGAGATAACATCTGATGCTTTACAACAAATACTATATGCTCTTTTTACTAACATTGTAATCCTACTAGTAATCCTGTTCGGTCTCTTTTTATGTACTGTTAAGGGAATACAGTTACCTTTTTTTTTGTATCCTGATTACGTAATCCTTTTACACGTAACCCGTTACTCCCTAAGCATGTACCTTTATTACTAAAAAAAATGATCTACAATTGATCCTTAATACCAACGATAAAAGGACTTTGTCATGTGTCACCAAACAAGAACACTGTAGTACTGCTGAGTCTTAAGTGAGAATTTGCTGATTCGATAAAGCCAAACTGCTCTGCCACTGTAAGGGTTTTGTATTAGCTCTGAAACCATTCATCAATTAACCAATTAGTGTATCAACAACATCTCTTATTTTGTGGGGTGCTTTATCATCACTGTTCATGTATTTTAGATAAATCTTTAATCAGTCGGTCATTGGAAATCAAACAAGTGTAAATTGTAGTTCAAGTCAATAAGAAATTGATTAGCCGTTCATCTCAATGCCCTCCATGGATTGAAAGAAATACCGCCTGCTATGATCACTGAAGTCTGAGTACATGTTGGTGACTTCTTCAACATAAGGCCAAGGTTTCCAAAATGTTAGGGAAAGCAGAAGTGGGGGCGGGGGGGTGTGAGCTGCAGTGGCTTTGACACACAGCTTATGGAAGCATTTAAGGTTAAAACCCTTCTTACCCATTTGCCTCAAATTGTGTCATTATCACACTTTTTCCTCTCTTAGTCCTCTCTTAGTCAAATCTGCTCACACAGACACGATGCACATATTTTTAGATTCACAGAGACTGAAACTTTGCCAGGATTTAATAAGTCCTCAAGCAGCAACATTATTTCAAATTTCTCGGCCTTCATTTTTTGTCAGAGGGAAAAATAACCATCCAAATGGGCTCTTTTCCAGCTGTGCTGATGAATCCAATCTTGATCTGATTTACGGCTCATGGAGCCATGTTGACAATTGATTAATCAATCAAATACTTTATTTATTAAGGGGAAATTTGGTTTAGAAACTATTAGAACAAAATAAATACATACTTACATTGAAAAAAACTGAAATATTGACTTTAATCAAATGTGGTATGTCAACATATTTCACATAACTATATTAGGTTAGTTGAAAGCAATAATAATATGTTTAAATAGGTTCAACTTAATATTATTATCTTTGGTCTCTTCGGTCTGCATCCTCTGTGTCCTTCAGATTTCAGTGGGGATAGCCGTTTTTAAGACCTCTATGCTAGCCGGCTTTTGCATGATTATCACCCTATAAAGGCACAGGTGTTGTGCCTGTGTTTTGAAAAATGTTGCTGCATGAGGCCAACACTGAAAAAACTGAAAGTTGACTTTAATTTAATGTATTATGCGAACAAATTTCACAGAACTGTATAAGGTTAGTTGGAGGAATAATATTAAGTTGAACTTGATATGAGATGGCACCAGAAACTTCTAATACTAAAAATAAGCATAGGAAAGGACGACAGGAAGATTGACATGCTTTCTTAGCCTGCCTGTTTTTCGTGGTTAGCAATGAAACTTTTTGGCCTAAATTCCCTTTTCCTCAAATTGTAGAAATCCACGGCAACAGGAAGTGCTCTAGTTAATAATTGTCTTGAGATTTATACTCAAATGGACTATAAGTAATGATTTATTGCAAGCAACTATATAAATCCGACATTCAGTACCACCAAATGAAATGATTGTTTTATTTTCTAATGATTCACCTGTGAAATTGGCAGTCAAATCAGGCTCCTTATATTCAATTGTTGAATAGTCATCTATTTCTGGTCAAACCTAGAAGAAAAGAAAAAAACAATCTATTTTGCCGTGGGAAAAAAATAAGCATCAACAAACCGTAACAGCAGCTGAAATGATCCTCCCCACTGACGAGGAGACGCTGAAGTGACCTGCTGGCACAGAGAGAGAGGGGGGGATGAGGCTCTGGCCGATGTTGAGCTCAGTCTTGAGGGACTGTCTGGCTCGCAGAGTGCTGACCTGCAGAGCCAGGATTGGGTTGGCCATACGAGAAGGGATCAGTAATCATGAATAAATGAGCAGAGCGCTGGCAGCGGGTCACAGACTCCACAGACTCAGGATCAGCTGGACACACATCATTCACATGCACTTCATTTCATAGGACTCCAACTACATTAATACACTTGATTCATTATCGATAAATCGAATTTTCAACCTAAGATATGTTTCTCCAGTTCTCTCAACTGATGTTGTACATATAATTGCATTAATTGATACTTGAAAGGGGAATGCTGCCAACGTCATTTCAACATGTGTAACCAGCAAATCGTTTTTTCCTTTCATAATAATAACACTAGATCATGGACCCTGGAATGTGAATTTTCAGCTTATTCATTTTTAAATTAACTTTATGTCATCGTATGATATAAAGTGAATTTAAATACTTTATTGTAAATTATACAATAACGTATTTCAATAAATATATAACATTATATTATATTGTTGTTTTCTGTCATTTCCTTAATTTTTTACGAATTTGACTTTCTGTCTGAGAGGTTTTCTATTTCGGTTGATAATTGAATTTCTTAATTTTGTTATTTTACTCAAACAATTCATCTAAACCAACATAGCATTAAAGATAAGCTAATATACAGTATAAAAATAAGGTTATTGCTAGAGTACAATTGGATAGAATGTATATGTATACCTATTGCTAAATCAAACAATGAAATAATCAGTTATTCAGATAATTATTTAATTATCAAATATTTATTAATTTGTACAATTATGAAAGAATCACTATGGCCTATTTGCAAAATGTAACAAAAATAAATCAAAGTCAGATGTCTTCTTTCCAACTGTGAGCATAACTAGCACCACATAAATAAATAAATCACAGTACATTTCTCTGAGTAAAATTGACTCAAATTGAAGAAAATGTTACTCTAAAAATATAACATTTGGTCCCAACCTATATAGAGTAAAATGTACTCTTTGTTCAGAGTTGTATTTTTAGAGTTCATTTTACTCTATTATGTGCTTAGATTTGACTCTGCTTAATGGTTATTTACTCTATGTAGTGTATATTAAAAACAACTCTACTGCCATTTCACTCATAATAGAAGGTCATTTTACTCCCAATAGAAGGTCATTTTACTCCCAATAGAAGGTCATTTTATTCAGAATAGAATAAATGAACCATAATGATCCTTACAATAAAAAAGGTCAATAAACCAAAGTGCTTAAGGAACATGAGTGGGCGTGTGTGAAGCTGACCATTGAGCGGCCCGACCAAGCAAGGAGGCAGAGGCAGAGAGTTCAAATACAACCCGGTGTGGGCATTTATTCCTCTTTGTGGTACAGGATACACAGCCTCAATATGACTGTCTCACGTGAACACAGTCACCAGCACCAAGGATCTCACACACACACACACTAACAGGAAAACAGAGCCTAAATACACACAGGACTAATCAAACCAACAAGACACAGGTGAGGAGGGAGGAGAAACACAGGGCACCAGGTGAACGCAATCACCAGCAACAGACAAGACGGGAGGGGGAACACTTTTCAAACTAAAACAGGAAACAGAGACAGACAAACTAAAACATAGACAGATCGTGACAAATATATGCATGAATTACATATATTCACATGCTTCCTGTGCAATGTTTTAGCGTGGAACAAATGAATATACTTCGCCAATAATGAAGCTATATAATCCGTAACGGAGACCGAGATCAATGGCCCCAGAGATCACCTCCGTTACAGCGTGGTCATGGTTTAACTCCAATAGAATTGACTCTGCATTTTTGATCGCACTCTAGAAGCTATGAGTAATAAATACACTCCAAAATGATTAAATATCACTATTTCAGAGCAAAATAGTAATTACTCTGGAAAAAATACTCACCAATATTTCCTGTGTACCATCTACAATATAAACATGTATGGGACCACTTCCCCTATATGTAATTTAAGGAGACTTCAGATTATCCAGGCTAACAAGAAACCCTCTTTGTTTCCTGAAACGAGGTCACACCGCTGTGGCAGAACAATCAGTGAGCAGAAAAGCTTTTGAGAAGTCATCTTTTAATCAGAATATACTTTTCTCATCTGCACCGCTGTGCTCCCGCTCTAAATAGATCATGAGGCTGTTCCCTCTCACTGTGTGAACATTCAGTGTAAGCAGCTTATTCCCTGGCTGGAATTGCTATTTCTTAAATGTCTAATATCTGCTTAATAACCTGCGTTATTTGTCTTGGTGGGAAGCCCTGTGGGACACTGGGACATGGGCAGGAGGGAACCGAGATAAGAAATAGAGACATCGAGCTGTTTCAGTGGAGTCAGAGAAGCCGTTTGTCAGCTCATTCCATTATGGCCATGAAACGTTAAACTCTAAGCCATCAGTTTTTACGACAATCTCAAGTGTTGTATCATTTTTTCTCTTCACTTTGCATTGGTGGCCAAACATTCATTGCCTCTCCTCAGCCGTGTGGAGACAAATGGCAAGAAATATTAAGTTAAAATGAGAAGATATGTGATGAAAGAGTAAAAATGATGCAATACAATACAAAAATCCTACAGTATTTAGTGCACGTAACACAGTACATACACACAAAACTATTAGGGCTGTACCCGAATATCCGAATATTCGTTCGTTGGAGTACTATTCGGGTTTCAATTTTGTTATTCGGATATTCTTTTTTTCGTTTATTTTTTTATTTATTGAAATCTCCAATATCAACGTAAGAGCTTGTGCCTCTTCGGGGGGTGCTAACACTTAACCATAAACGTTATCGTTTACTTTCTCCGTCTTTATATGTAGATATTATTATATTACTTTTTCTCCGTTAATCTCCGTCACGTTGTTTCCATAGCAACAGCAACTTCCTGTCAACAGCGTTAACTCTCCTTCAAAATAAAAGCATGTCCATACAAAATAGGAAGCCAAGCCAAATTACACTTAAGACATATATACAACTGCAACGAAAGTAACAAACACAATGCAATATCCTTTTCAATTTCAAAGAACACAAATTGGGTTATATACAAATAACTATAAAACAACAATACTGTAGAATAACAAAATGAATGTCGTGAATAAACCGAAATACACGTGTTGAAGCGGTTCGCTGCTGATTACTACCGAATATCCGAAGCCCGAAAAATGGTATTCGGGACAGCCCTAAAAACTATACATGGCAGCTTTATTATACTGAACAGACTCCTTAGTAGCAGTTATTGTACTTAAGTGGTGCAAATTCCCAAAACTGTTTGCAATAAATGAAATGACCTGAAACCTACTGACAAAGCACCCTGCAGCTCTGGAGCTAGATAATCCACGCTCACAAATAAATAAACTGTATGTGATGCCAGCAGACAGCTCATCTATTTATTATAAATAGGTAATGATAAAAACATGTTATGTTTAGAGCTAGTTTTTTTATATAGCACCTTTCAGAGACAAGGTCATTCAAAGTGCTTAGCATTAACACAATAAACAAATGAACTGGAGAACAAGACGTTAAAGAGGAAAAAAAAGGAGTATAATATTAATATAGAATATAGAGTATAGAGTTTATATGGACTTGGGAAAAGAAGCAGTAAAGAGAAATATTTTAAGCCTTGTTTTTAAAAAGTTCAAAGGTTAGGGCAGGCCTCAGGTGTTCTGGAAGTCTGGTGGTCTTCAGAGCATAGAAGCCAAAAGCTGCTTCTGAAACTGAGGCGACAGAAATGTCACTTAAAATGACGGCAGCACTGATCGAGGTTTTCTGTAACCGTCCAATTCTGTTCACATTTTCTTTTCCACTAACCAGTCTTTAAACACTATACCGTGTTTCTGTTAGTGTTTACTTTCTTTCTGTCTTCTTCTGCTGTTCCCTTCAGTGTTAACTTTCTGTCTGACTTCCTGTGCTGTTCCATTTAGTGTTTACTTCCTGTCTGACTTCTTCTTTTACCGTGTTGGTAAAGTTGATTCCTTGTCGGCTGCTGTATGTGATTTATTTGTTGTCCAGCTCTCAGTGTCTTTAAACACTATATCCTTCTCTTGTTTTCTTTTTCTTTTCTTTCTCGAGGACAGCATAGACATCATTAATCAAAAGTGTCTTGCTCTCCACAAATATACAAAAAATAATCATGTTGTTTTCTGATGGATTAACAGAAATGTGATTAATGGCTGAGGCTTTTGTCTGCGGATTGATATGACTTCACATCCCAGATCAGAGCTTCTTTAGCAATGGTGCTAACTGGTGTGACTGCTGCTATCCTTAGAAGCAGTCGACTAAGCTGTTTAATAAAGGGAGAATAACAACAACAAGAGGTTAAAAAAGCTAGTAAATGTGGAGGAGGTTGTTGCATGTAGAGAGCAGGAAGTGTGAGAAGAAAGAGTGAAGTGTTTTTTTGCATCTCACAAAAGCCCACCCCCTCCATGTTTGTTAGCAGGACTATGAGAGGGTTACTGTGTAAGAGCTGGTGAGCCGCAGCTGACACACTGCCGCTCACTGCACCGTGGCCTTTGAGCCAATTAGACCTGCCTCTGCCTCTCAGAGCCTAAATGGCAGGATGCTTTTATTTTGAATTGTTTGTTTCTCCACTTCCGCGTAACCTTAATTAACTGCATGGAGAACGGGTAGATTGAATAAAAGCAAATCCTGTTTGCTTTGGCAGAGCGGGCGCCTCTCGGGTCTCTGTTGTCGTGTTGATCCCGCTCCCTAATGAATAGAGCTCTGTCCCGCCACTGCCCAATCAGCCAGCAGTGAGATTCCCTGCTCACTCTCATTATTCACACACACGCACACACACACACACACACACACACACACACACACACACACACACACACACACACACACACACACACACACACACACACACACACACACACACACACACACACACACACACACACACACACACACACACACACACACACACACACACACACACACACACACACACACACAGTGATTTATCTGGGTTTCATGGTATTTTTAGCTACTATATTTCTAATCCGTCCTTTGTGAAATCAGTGTTTCCCGGTAGGATTGGAATATTGATGGTCCTCAGGAGCCAGAGAGCCTGCCCTGGAATAATGTTACATTACTCTCAAGCGTAGTCATATTTTCCACTACTGTTTCAGTTTTATCCGTGACAAATACTCGCTGTCACGCTCTTAAAATGCCTCCTCTGTTGTTAGACATAATGAATGCCTCCCTCTCCAGGGATTCATGCCACCTGACCAGGCACTCAAGGGGAACATCAAAGTGTTCCCACATTTAACCTATTCATCTGGGAGATGATCCAATAGGAAAGAGATTTTATTCAAACAATTAAAATTTAAAATTAAAATGTAATCATTTATTTGAACAGGGACAATGCACATTAATGAACACTTAAGACAAATAATGTTTCAAATGTAAAAATGCGGACATTTTGTCCAAAAGTGGTCCGTCTACGGTGGACTTATTATGTCCTTTATTTTAACTATATGCAGAACCAGGCCCTAATTTCTAACTTCCCCTGTGTCATAGAGAATTTTGAGGAGGGATGCACCAATCCATACGCTTCTGAATATTCTCATATTTGGGGTCATATTCACACACATGTGCAGTGTGATGGTTTTACATCAAGCACACACCAGCAAAGACAGTAATGTGACAGCCACACAGCAAACACATAAGGCTTGGAATTTATAACATCTCCAAGTCCAAAATAAAAAAATAAAAAATCAGTACTTATTCAGTAATCATACAATTATGAAGAGTGTATTATGGCGCGTTTCCACTACAGCGCGGAGCACGGTTTAAGAGGGCTGTGACGTCAGCGGCCCGTCTTTGGTTGCGTTTCCACTTGGCCTAGTACCGGCCGGCGGGTCCTAATTCACAGTTTTTCTGGCCTCATAAAATCGCGGGTCTAGGGCCAGAGACAACGAGGCTGAGTCGGGCTGAGTATGCTAAACTAGAGAGAGCATCGCTGGCAAGGGGGCTACAACTACAACAAGATGGACATATTTGACCGTGATTTAATTGTAATACACGTTTCAAAATGATGCCGAAGTAACAACATACTGATACCGGTTAGTAAAAACCATGAATTAATGCTTTGTCAAGTCTGCAGACAGACGGCAGGCGAAAAACCTTTTAAAATGCGTGTGTTCTAAATGGAGATTGGCTAAGCTAACGCAGTATATGCTCCGACCGTCCACACTCACAACAACGGCCTATACAGACATAAATAAAGCAGCGACTGTATTCACCATGACACAGGCAGTCTGTGGTTTGTACTTGTTTAACTTTTGTCTAGTTTCTGAACATATATGAGGAGCTGTGAGCTCTGAGTGCTAACAGCTAACGGCTGTGTTGTTTTTCTGGGGTTCTCATTGAAGATCACGTCACGGCTCCGCCTACACTGCGTTACTATAGATACTACCCCAGTTCCTAAACTGTAATGGAAATGCGCCATAAAGTGAGCCAGTCCTAACGAGGCCCAGCCATACCGAGCGGGGCCGAGCGAGGCCGTGTAGTGGAAATGCGCCATTAGTCTTGGTGATAGGGGGAGGGGAGGCTGGGAAGAGTGTAGAGCTTGACCAGGAATGGGCCCAGAACTCAGCTTTGGGGAACTCCGGTGTTGGTGAAAAAGGTGTGTGATGTGGTGGTGCCCACCCTGATCCGGGTCTGTTACTGAGACATGTGTACACCCAGCTGAAGGGGGACATTTAGATGGAGTACGTTGTGGATTACCTGGTAGCCTTGGATGGTAATTAAGTTGGAGCTTAAGTCAATGAATAGTACCCTGGCATAGTGGTGCTACAGGAGGCTATGTAGGAGACTTGCCAAAGCATTCTTTTTAATAATAGTACAGATACTATACTTATATTGACCTTATTATGGGCTTATCATTATTTGTTTATGCTTGCCTACAGTTGGCTAACAATAATTGAGATAATTTAATAATTTTCCCTATATTTGACTGAGAACATTTCTATGACTGGAGTCTTTCATGCTGACTCATTTGTGTTTTCCTTAAATTCTTGCTATCATTTTGTTCATGTCGGTTCTTTTTTGAATGGGACCTATTATGCTCTGTTGGGTTTTCCCTTTCCTCTAGTGTAATATAGGAGTTTCTCTCCTACACACCCCCCCCCCCCCCCCCCCCCCCAGCCTGAAACACCGCCACTGTAGTCCTTGTTTGTTGTTTCTGGTTTCAGACATAGGGTGAAAAGAGGTGCTATACAACACAGGCAGAATGAGAAAAATAAAGAGCTTTTTGAACATTAAAGCATGGAAACATTTCACAGTAGAGGCACAATATGCACCTAAACGTTTGCATAATATCTCCTTTTTATGTGGTATACATGTATACAACCAACAAAAAAGCAAGACTGTCTTTTAATTAGGCTCGCATCATATTTAGATTTTGTTGGCCTGCTTCTTTTTATCTGCTTTTTTTTAGAAGCTCATTACAAACTTAGCTGAAGCAGGCACACGTTAATAAATGCAAGTCCAGTTAACAAGCTCATGAATTTTCTGAAAGAACTGGAGACTCTTTACACCTAAGCATTTTATCATAATTCATGTTGCTAACTTTGTAGTGGCAAAAGTACTCACAGTATTCCGTTAGATAGGCTGTTGTTAGCCTAATGACCGAGTGTTGTGTGGCAGTGCTGCTTCTCAGCCAGAGCTTGTTTAGATGCATTTTGCTCACACAGATGCATTGTGTAATTGATCTCACTGCATAGCTGTTGATGTGAGACAAACCCTGAAAAGAGGACAGAGGAGCCCAGGGGACTGGAGCAGTGGAAGGAAAAAAAAAAGCTTTGAAGTGCAACTAATGGTGGAAGCAGAAATCAACCTACATACTGTACAGTACAGCGAGGAGCATGTGTGAGAGCTATTCATGGCATGCTGCTGTGTGTGGGCCTGTGTTCTGCATCTGCTGTTCTCAATGTATCACATGAGCACAATGTTAAAACCATATTTGTGTTTCACATGTACTCAGTTACTAGTCATTTGATCAGGGGATGTGAAGATGAATGTAGACTAGGGCTGTGCAATTAATCGTATTTTAATCTCGATTACTATTTTGGCTTGCAACGATTACGAAAACAATGTAATCGAAATAAAACGATTATTATTTTAATTAAAAAAAACAAAAAAAATGTAATTATTATTATTTTTTTATTGGTTTTTCTGTTGAATTATACTTAAAGTTCAGGGTAATCAACTGTTAAAAACATACTGTTTAAACATTTTTTTTCAATATATAGATGTTTTCAAAGTAAATGGATAATCGTTTTTAATAATCGTGATATCAATTATTGACCAAAATAATCGTGATTATGATTTTTGCCATAATCGCACAGCCCTAATGTAGACTGTTGTTCATTACTAAGCACTATTGGATAATTTGAGTGCGCTACAGTATAGCTTGTATCACACTAACATAATATTAGTAGTGGACTTCAATTCATAGTGAAGGATTTATGGCACAGTACCTGTCAGGCTTTCATCAAAATACCATACATTTTCAAATGGTAGACAGGACCCATTAAAGGGGCCCTATTGTGCTTTTTAGGGTTTTCCCTTTCGTGTGGTGTGTTCTACAGGTTCATGAAAATGGTCAGCAAAGGTTAAAATCCCTGTGTTCCTTCCAGAGGGAGTTTCTCCCCCCCCCCCCCCCCCCCTTTGACTGACACAACTCCATTGGACTCCTTTGTTTACTTCCATAATATGATGACATGACATCACTATGTAACACTCGCTTTTCTATTGTCTAACACATTGTACGTGATCAGTGAGTTTTCTTCTGGGTGCAACATCCCAGTCCCATTCCCACACTGTAAACATCAACCTATAAGATCTACTCAATACAAGTGAGGTAACAATTTGCACACACTTCTTTTGAGTAGATTTCACACAATGTTTTAAGACTCATATAAGACTCACTTTAAGAAATTAAGTAAAATCTAACTCAATTACTTAATAAAACGTATTACTTATAAATGAGTAATATTTACTCTTAATCGTAGGCAGCTGCCGGCAGGCAATTGCTCATTTACTTAATCATTTTAAGTAATAATTGATCCATATTACAAATTATTATTACTTTATTAGTAAGGTTACCAGTAAACGATATATTGCCACACACAAGATTTTATTGATCATGTTTTTATTTATTGACCAAATAATCAATTTTTAAGTGCAATATGATCATACATTGAGATTATTTAAACAGTTAAGTGCATTTCAATTTTTAACACTTTGAGCAGAATCTTCAAAATTGTCATACAATCACATTGTTTTAACAGTAAAGTGCATGGAAATTGTAAACATTTTGTGCAATTTACTCAACTATTAAAATCTTTATGTGCCAGTAAACAGTCCACCTTTAACAGAAAAAGGTTTCTCCACATCCATTACATTCCACATCACATTATGTTGTGTTTGTGTCACTCGGCACTAAAACAAGTCAACATCCACATCCACTTCAGAACAAATTGTTTATTCCATGAGCCTGCATTTGAGGCTCTGGACCTTTTTGAGCAGCTTGATTCCATCAAGCTCCAAAAACAGTTTTTAGAATACCTCAAATGTGTATTTGAGCTTGTTGGGGTATTCCAGGTTGAGGGCGTAGATGAATCCCATCAACAATGCACATGCCTTTGTTTGGTTTCCGCACAAATTCAAAACTCTGTCCCCCTCTCTATGACAATGGACACCTCTGCTGGTCCCCTGTCCCTGGCATCATGGATCACAAGCACCTTCATAGTTTGGTCCATGACGTTGTCATGCTCGTCCTCCATGTTGAAAAGAAAGAAAGAAAAGCATATTCACTTTAAATTAGACATATTAACAAGAAGCTATTATACAATATAGGCTTTGTGGTCTAGCATTAAGCCTAATCAATAAAACCAGGGATTTACTTTTTTTAAATGATTTGAAAAGATGTGTGGCAGCGATTAAAAACTAAAAAATATTTCTAACTTATAAAAAAAATGTGAGGCCCAGTCAAATTGCCCATCGATCTAATCAATGAAATGAAATTGACGCTTTCCCATATACATAACTTTTCAGTGCATGATTTTAATGATCTTATTTCCATTTAACACCAAAAGAAGGTTTTAGTTTTTAGGTAGTTTTATATGTTAAGTAGCTAAGCACGTCAGTAAATTATCCCTAAATAGTTTTCCTGTGAATGCTAAACCATTTATAAAAACAATAAGATGTTTACAGATTTACAGCAGTAAATTGCATGTTTATTTGTTAGGTGTCAGAGTGGTTAATCACAGTAAATTAAACAATGGTATCAGAGCAACCTCCGAAATAACTCCGTCAATATCTTGAATTGATCAGTCTTTAATGACATACCTGGCTGTCTTGAAAAAGGTCTCTTGGTGTTCTCCAAGGTATTCAATCAGGCACCTGGCCACTGCATCCTTTTTTTCCAATACTCTGGGGCTGTGAGGAAATGCATTTTAGTGAGAAGACTTATTTCTGCATTTTCATATTCTTGAATGAAACATTTTAATAAATGTACCTCATACATTGTGCTCAGGAGAGGGCGCATCCTAGAGCCAGCATCTCCTCCTTTGGCACGCATCAGCTGGAGCGACGTGGTTGTGTACCCATCCAGTTTCAGCATCAAAGTTTCTTCCAGTGAAAGAGTTGTTATGTGGTCGGAACTCCTCCTTGATCTAATAAGAAGCCATCAAAAACTGGGATTTCCCTAGTGGGCAGTGATGCTTGTTTGTGTTGAAGTACAAGTAAATTAACAATGTCATTTTGTCTCTGCATCACAGTCAGGAAATTGTCATTATTATTTGTCCCTCTAATTCCTGCTTCTGTAGCTGTGTGTTGAGGGCTTTGGTTTGTATTATCAATATTTTCTGGTGGTCTTGGTTGTTGGTATAGAAGCCTTTGAAGTGGTGTTTTGGGAATGGCTCCAAACTCAGCAAAGCTAATTGGAGACGGCTCTGCATCCATTGACATATCTGATGTTACGCTGTAGCTTTTTAAATAGTCATTCATGCCATCATATTTTGCTTGTGTTGGATTTTGTGAACCAGTCTCAAAATGCTCCAGGATTTTCATTTTTGCATCAGATTCAGCTAGGCTCACTTCCATTTCCATCTGTTCGAATCTAGCTTGCAGTTGAGCCTTTTCCATTTCAAGTGCATGCTTTTCTTTTAATCCTGCTGCCAGGGCAAGGAGGGCAGCTCTTTCTGTGACATAGACATATACAAGTCTTTTCTGTGTTAGAGTTTTACTCGCTACAGGGTGTACTTTGAGGGTTTGTGACTTTGCAGACCGTTTACATGCATAAAAAGCTACATAACACACAAGGGGACGGGTAATAACCGGAAAAGCATGTCATGGGACCTTTAAAGACTGTAGCGTGACAAATGTGCCCAAAGCATAGATGGACATGAGTGATGACAATGAGAAGAAACTGCATGGAGAGCATATTTAGACTGCTCTGTCATTCTGCTGCAAGCATTCGCTTCTCCAAACTCTGAATCTACACCTTCTGTTAAGAGTGCATGTAACCTCACCACAAGGACCATTTAGAGCTGAACATAAACAGTTTTCCAGCAAGGGCCCTTATATACATCTTCAATTGACAAAAGAGGGAGTCAGGTGAAGTTGTTGGATAGACAGAGTTCCCTTAGGCAGGTTTGGCTGGATGGATAGTTCAAGAAATCATCAAACTCTAACACAGCTGTGACCACACTTCCCTAACCATAACCATTTATCTGTGATGACAACAAGTAGTCATTTTTATTTAGAATACATTGTTGTGTACTTAACCCGGAAATGTTGAGTACCTCAACATTTTAAATAAAAAATGAATGGTATTGGTCCGCAGCATTTAGAAACGGTCAGATGCTTGCTTAAATTATTTGGGCAACTTGCAAAATTAGCACAAGTTGCGTTAAATAGCGCTAAATAGCATAATCCCCAAACTACTCATTTTAAAAAGATGTCCCTCTTTTTTTAAGCATATTTTTTAGCAATAGTCCTATTATTCTAGCTTTGTATACTTGCCTTTGTTACCTCCAATACCCATGTTCTCCTGGGAGTTTAATGTCCTGAGAATTAAAATAAAGGTCTGCATGGTTTAGATTATTGTGGCAAATAGAATTTGTAAACCCAGTCAAATAACTTTTTATTTTGCGTGTAAAGCTAACCTGACCGTAAACATGGTTTTATCATGTAACATTCATTTTTGTATTGGTGATTGGTAGCAGTTTTGGAAGGAGCAGACAAACGATGTCATGCTGGACTAAAGATCAGAAAACACTCCTCTGGTTGTTCTTGAAAGCTTGGTGAAACATGTTTTGTTGATGAATTTCATGACTTGTTGGTACATATTTTACCATGCATTGAAAACACTGAAATGTGGACTTTAATTAAATGTATTATGTCAACACATTTCACATAACTGTATTAGGTTAGTTGAAAGCAATAATAGTAAGTTGAACCTAATAGTTGTTTTTTAAACTTGATAGTATTGCTTTCAACTTAACTAATACAGTGATGAGGTACGTTTTTATCTTTCTGAAAGGGACATTTTTACTGTAATGTAATCCAAAACAACAACCTATTGGTAATGTTACTCACTGAACACAGAGTTGCTGTGGAATCATGACTCAATACACTCACTTATACCACACTGTTTATGGTGCAAGAGCGTCAAACCCATTCTGCCACTCCATCTTTAGATTAGCCACATTAGGCCAGATTACTGTCTGCTGAGAGTAGGGCCATGCAAGTTATGCATATTAAACATAAGTGAAAATTAAAGCAGGGTAGCATTCAGAGTATCATTCTCAAAGCTCTCATGTGCAATGAATTGTGCCTCATGGTTGAATGTGTTATCTCGTAACTGAGGTTAAAATAAGCCAAAAAGCAATGTTGGATGATTCCTGTGTTCAGCATGCTGACATGAAAGGGACAAACATATACAATATATGGTTTTATTGTGTCACATATTGTGTATTTAATTAGCTTTTTCTCAGTGAAACTATTTTGTATTTGTCACCATTTTTAACAAGACATAGATCTTACAGTTGTGGGTTGGGGCCTGCGAGGACCAGGGAGAACCACATATTGTGAATAGGCATAAAATAGGCATTTAAAGAAACAGGACTTTATGTTATATTTTGCTGTTTTACATGTGCAGTGACTCAAAAAACTGAAACATTGACTTTTTTAAATTAAATGTGTTATGTCAACAGATTTCACATAACTGTATTAGGTTAGTTGAAATCATGAGGCGCTTTCACACCGGAGTACTTTTCCTAGGAATAGTTCCGATAGTTCTTGGGATTTTGCGTTCACACCAAAAAGATCTGAAACTAGAACTTAGTTCGCGCGAACCTTTTCACCCCCAGATAGTCCTGCTAGAGAGCAGGGACTATCTGGGGAGAAAATGGTTCGTGGGTGTGTCGGCCACACTAACAATTTCTGATTGGCTGGGCGAATTGCAAACCACGCCCCGTAAAACTCAGAAAAGTTTTGTGAAGCCGCCATTTTATTTGCTCGCCTTAGCATTATTAGCATTAGCCCAGCGCACCAACGGAGAGAGACTAACTTATGGCAACACAAAATAAAACATGGGAGTGGTGGAGTGATGAGGAGGTGTCGGCGCTTCTGGCGATTTACCCGGGACTTCGGGTGGCAGTATACGCCGTGAAGTTGTTTGCGGCCTGCCAGTAAACCCAAAGCAGAAGAAGAAGAAGTGACGTCAGCGGCTTCATTTGCGTAATCCTCCCTCAGGGACTTAGTCCGGTGTGTACGTGATCTACTCTTTAGTTCCAGGAAATTGGCTAAGCTAATACAGTTAGCCAATGGACCCTTAGCCCTCTTTGGTAGCGCTAATACGATCTTCAAGCTTTAATTTTGATTTGCACTCATCAACCTGTGTAGAATCGTGACTGCATCTTGCAATGTTGCATCGCTATTGTGGTCACATAAACTGTCCCCAGACACACACCCAGACACACACAGACACACACACACACACACACACACACACACACACACACACACACACACACACACACACACACACACACACATAGACAGACAGTATGCACGGTGGGCGAGTACAGCTGCTCAGTCCGTGTCTCTGTTCTTTTCCCGGTCCTCCAGTCCTAATCATTTTGCTCCTTTAGTACAGTGAGCAGTTTTGTGGGTCAGGTTGAGATGGTTGATCATATTTTTGAGCTATAAACTGGCAAAACGTTTTTATCTTTTGTGAAAGAAAATGAAACTGAAAGTTCATATTTTGAAATCATTTCAAAGGGACACAGACACATTGGATTAACCTATGGATTAACTTCAGCAGCGTTTTTATCGTTGTAATGCCATTGAAGACCACTTTGGAGAGACTACAGAGCCAAGGTAAAAATGTTAGCATTTTTAGCTACCTAGCGTCACCTGTTTTGATGTCTGTTTTTGTTTATAACGTCGCAAATTCGTATAATTGAGTGATAATGAGGGTACCCATCGATTCTGTGTCACCTCACGATGTGAATCGATGTCATGGATGTGGAGAAGAGATACATAATAAGGTTTTGTGAGTGATTTTCGGTGCAGTAATCTGTTAGCATTCTTCGCTCGTTGCTAATTCAGAGGCTCAGTGTTAGCATTGTGGGTTTTCTTTTGAAAAAAAAAAAAAAAAAGATCAGTTAGATGAGTTTCTTCCCGTTACATGGATGTAAAACATTCATAGTTTATTAAATGAACATGCCCTCAGACACTGTTCCCTGCAAGATGTTGCGGCAGTGCCCCGGTACCGGGGTCTCTCTGGCTTTACAGGTTAAAAGTCTAACTATTTGTTCATGAAAAAAACAGAACTGAATCAAAATAATATTCAACCTAAAACAACTTGTATACATTTCCAATGCAGTATTGTGAGGTGAAATCTACCAGCAGCTGATGTGGCTGATATGTTCACACCTGCATGCAGACAATCTAAACCATTGTCTAATAATGTGAAATGTCTAAAAGAGAAAGTTATAAAACGGACAATGCCTCTGCTTTTTCAGTGATGAAATCAGTGCTTTGTAGAAAGAACACACACATTGTTTAAAAGGTAATTTCACCCTTCACACTGTGTCTTAATTAACCTTGTTGACCATCCTATGACCCAGCAATCAATCCATTATTGTCTTTCATTCAATAATGTGTGCCATCACAGAGGGAGAAATCATTTCCCTACATGTCTTCACTGCATGTGATGAATATAGTGAGTTATTGTTATTTACTTCAGATTTGCTTCCCTCAGGATGTGTCTGGCAGTCCTGCTGTTTGACACTGACATTATGCGACCAGCAGCATATCTAATACGCTCATTTGAGCATTTTTGCTGACATATCACTGAGGACGGTTCCAGGGATTAGTCTCTCTCGGGCTGGCTGCCAGCCTGCTGGACTGGCTCCGGATCAGCATGCCATCTTTAATTCTGTGAATAAAGGATCAAAAGGTTAATATCTGATATAGTGTAGGTCAGGATGCCTCAGACTCCCATAGAACACTCAGCAGGAGTGAGGGTATTGTGTCCTACTTTACAAAAGGATGTTTTGTCGCCTAGTATTATGTTCAAAACTCATATAAGGATGTTTAAAAAAATGCTTTTAAAGGAGTAGTTTAAAGTATATGGACGTGAATCACCAGCCCACTGTCACCAACTGCTTTGAATGTTATCAAGCCATTAAATGGACATTATCATTTGTTCTCATTACCACTCTAATGCTTCCGGAGGGGAAAACTGCACCAACCATTACAAAGGAAGAGACATATCCAAGGTTGTGAAAGTGTTTCAGTTTTGTTAGGTTTTACTTTCACCTACTTTAGGAAGGTGGTTTTGTTAAGGACAAATATGTCTACATCTGTAATTCAACGTTACGTTTTCAACGTACATCAATTACGTACCATTTGATTTCACATGGGTCAAAAACGTTTCCTTTGCACCCTTTATAATTACTCACGTCTTTCTATTACTTTGAACAATTTGCACATACTGTATTTTGACTAACTTGCAGGATTACATTTTAATAAAAAAACATCCACTTTCCTTGTTTGAATGTATACCATATGTCTGGTTTCTGTTTCTGTAGTAAATTGGTGTATTATAAAATATTCTGTATATTTTATATTGTGTCATTTTTAGCTATTGTATAACTAAAAATATTGTTTAATTCTTGTGCCATCGCCGTTAACAATGCAGCTGTCACAAAAAGATTTCCCATCCATCCATCCATCCATCCATCCATCCATCCATCCATCCATCCATCCATCCATCTATCGATAAATCTATCAAAGAGCACCAGTAGTAAAGGTCATTTATTTATTGGACTGATTCTATTGCAGATGCATCATTTGTTCCGAGGAGGATGAATGGCAGACATGTACAGTATGTGTGATAGGTGTGTGACAGGGGATAATAAGCTTTTATAACCCTTGTTCTTTCCAATTGAATCAGTGAGTTCTTGGGGCACAGTGACATTACTGCAACAGGGCAAGTTAATAACCGTCTGATCGTCTGACTGCTCATGTTTTAATCACATGAGGTGGACTGTCTATGGACTTTTGGCCTCCAACAAGTTGTAAACACAAACCAGACATATTATATACATTTCAGTTGAAATATCTTGTGAGTAAACTCAGTGACACAGCTAGGGCTGTGCGATTATGGCAAAAATCATAATCACGATTATTTGGGTCAATAATTGATATCACGATTATTTTGACGATTATTCATTGACCATTTATTAAACTTTAAAACAAATAATATTTTACCAATAAACAAGGTCAACACATAATGGAGCGCACTTCCAAAACCATACTAAAGATATATTAATATGATAAATAAAAATAAATTAGACAAAAATAAATTAAATCAAATATGTTGCAGTGCACTGTCACAACCTACTGACAACTCCTTAACATATAGCCAACATGGCCACCATGGCAAATGCTGGTAGGGCTGCTCATGTCATCTCTTAAAGATTTTTTGCAAGAAAAACCAGCCTGTTTACATGGTCTGGTTTCAGAGACGAGCGCAGGCAGGTGACAATATTGCCACCTGTACTGAAGACCCTCTCTGAAGAGGAACTTGTGGCTGGGATGCACAGATACTTCCTTGCCAGGATGGAGAGCCGTGGGTAGAACTTCCGGGATTCCCTCCACCACTTTAGTGGGTCCTCCTCAGCATCCAGTGGCACTGCCTGGAGGTAGGACTGTAGCTCAAGAGCTATGGCCTTGTCCTTTTCCAGAGCAGGTTGAGGTTCTGCAGCTTGGTCTACGGTGGCCTTGAAGAAGCTCCCCAGTCCCTTCTTTTTCTTCTTTGGTGCAGCTGCAGCAGCATCCTCCGTGTCATCTGCAGGCACCGCTGCCGTCTCAAGAGGGGCGTTCTCCTTGGAGTATTATAAAGAAAATAAGAATGACATGTTTAATCAGACTAAATGGTTATGGGTATTAACATTTATACCTAGAATTACATTATAACACTTTGACAACACATTCATTCACTTAATTGTATTTACTGTCAAATCTGACATTTTTATTTTTTATTATTATTATTACCATGAGTGTCATCACCCTCCTCATCTCAGTTGTCAGGCTGGCTTCAATGGATCCTCGATTGTCCTCACTGACATATTTGAGCTTGAATCTCGGGTCCAGGGCAGAGGCCATGTCAAGCAGCTCTTGTGTCGCTGCGTCATCATATTTATCATTGAGATAGTCTAGTATCTTCTTTTTTATGCTTTTTGTGAGGTCTGTGTCATCCTCCTGCACTGCCAGCAATGAGTTGTTGAAGAGGTGCAGGGTTGGTTTAAAAAAAGACACACTTACATACTTCTCTCCAGAAAGTGCGTCTGTGAATTCCACCAGAGGGCTAAGCGACTTATTGATTGCCTCCAGTACATCAACGTCCTGCCACGTGAGGGAGAGATGTCTGGTTTTTCGGTCGCTGGAAAGGACCTGGGCAATGGCCTTCTGCTGCTCGAGGACCCTGTCGATCATGGCCTGCCTAGATCCCCATCTGGTTGGACATTCTGTCTTTAGGGAGTGTTCAGGCAGATGCAAGTTCCCTCTTCTTTTTCCAACTGTAGGAGAAGCTGCTGACCAGCTTCTTGCAAAGCCCCACTGCACGGCCGATCCTGGGATCCTTCATTGCATTCTCTAAGATTACAACAAATACATATTATTTAGTATCATGATGATAATCATGATCTTCATCAAAGCATAATTTGGTGTGTTGTGTGTGTGAGAGAGAGAGAGAGAGAGAGAGAGAGAGAGAGAGAGAGAGAGAGAGAGAGAGGGAAAGAGAGAGAGAAAAAAAAGAGAGAGATGACAGAGTAGCTCACACATAACATAATAATAATAATAATAATAATATGTAATTAATATTATCATATTAAGAGAGAGATCATCAATGTTAATGACTTACTATTGCTATTATTGTTGTTGCTGTTGTTAAAATGACATATTACATACAACAGGAGGAAGGAATCCTGCTCACCTATGGCCAAGTGGAGTCTATGCCCGAAACACTGGAGCCTCATCCATCCATTGACCTCAGCCGCCAGCTTTATATTTGCGGCATTGTCCGTAGTCATACAGACGAGTTTATCCTCTTTTAACCCCCAAGCAGCCATCGCTTCCCTCAGTCCATGGGCGATGTTTTGCCCCGTGTGGTCTTCAGGGAAAAATGCGGTTTGGAGACACTTTGTCTTCAAATTGAAATCGGCATCGATATAATGAACTGTGAGGCTCATGTATAGCTCCATGGTGCGGCTAGACCATAGGTCCGTTGTGGTGGCAAAGTAGTCAGCTGAAGCCACATCTCTCTCAACTTCCCCACGGCATTTGTCATATAGCGCAGGCAGCGCAGACCTGCTGAAATAATACCGAGACGGCATCTCGTAACGCTTGTCCAACGTGTTGACAAGTTGCTTAAAGCCCAGGTTGCTAACAGTGCTAACTGGGCACATATCTTTAGCGATGTGAAATGTAATGGCACCTGTAATATCTCTGTGTCTCTGCGAGCTCGTCGCGTAGGCCGTTGCTCTGTGCAATGCGTCCTGAATCGATGACTGTGATGATGTTGTGGATGAAGTCGAGCGGGCATCTTTTTGGTCTGCTTTTTGTTGTATTATTGCCCCGTCGTATTGCACTTTGTGGTTGTATTTCAGATGATTAAAGAGATTGGTTGTGTTAGCGTGTGGTGCCAACACAACCTGGTAACAAATCCTGCACTGTACTTTGTTTTGCTCCACGTCGGACTCCTGAAAGCCAAAGTACTTCCAAATAGTGGAAATAGTTTTACCCTTCTTTTTAACGAGTTGCTGCTCTTGTTCTGACATCTTCGCTCGCGCTGAACACTCACACATGTCACTCCCACGTGGCCGAGTGGGCTTTTAGGGAGGGGCGAAAGCGCACCCAGCAAAATAATCGTATTTTGTCAATTATGCTGTTTTCATAATCGTCGCAAGCCATAATCGTAATCGCGATTAAAATACGATTAATTGCACAGCCCTAGACACAGCAGCACTATCATGTATTACCAGCTGTGCCTCTAACTTCATCTATCTGCTTGTTGGTGCTGGGTGAGCTTTTCAGAGCTTTTTCTCTGAAAACAGCTGCCTGCTGCACGGATACCGTCGCCATGAGAGCAATAAGTGAATCAGAAGAGGAAAGAGGAGCTGCAGGTGGTAAAAAGCCATACAGTGAAATCCAATGATCTTTTCTCAAAAAGTTAATTCAGGATAGAATTACTGGTTTTTATTTTCAGAACACTTCAGAACTTTTAAACATGGGTTGTGCTGAGTTGAATACATGTAAGGTGGTTCTCAACTAATTGATTTTCTAAGGAAATATAAGCTGATTTATGGATGCATTTTTCAGATGCTTTAAATGTTTTATTTGAAGAAAACATGATCGTTAGAAACTCACTGTTTCTGTAATACATGTTAAAGAGGACATATTATTTTTTCTTCAGGTTCATATTAGTATCTAGTGTCTCTACTGGGACATGTCTCCATGCTATAATGTTCAACAAGCTCTTTATCTTTATCATACTGCCTTTTCACCCTCTGTCTGAAACCAGAGCCCAGTCTGCTCTGATTGGTTAGCTGGCCGGGTCTTTTGTGATTGGTCAAATGGCTTAGAGATGTCTCGCCTGTTAGCCTATCACATACAATCTGTTGGAGTGCTAGCCAATAGAAGCTCGGGTTTCACATAATGATGTCAATATATTCCAGAAGTAAACAAAGGAGTCCAATGGAGGCGTTTCAGAGTCCATCATTCCCGACTTGAGTACTCCAAGTCTGAATGGTAATAATTCATACTGCTTTTAAGGACAGGCTGGGGTCAGACTGTGGCAATATGATGTTATGAAAGGCTGATCCTGAAGAACTGACTCATCAAACTGAGAGACTGTGAATGAAGTTTGACTGAATACTTGCTTATTCAACTTATGAAAAGCACATTAAAAATACAATATTAAACATTGAACAATAGCTTTGTACTGAAATAAATGTTCTATGACAGAACATCAGATGAGCTTTTTGGATCTGAGTACAAGAACACTGTGATCTTTCTTTCACTCTAACTTGGTCTTACTGTAAGTCTGCTTGTTATTTTTCTCTCCTCCTGGTTAAAGTGAGTCCTGTTATCCGTGTAGGCTCCCGGCTCTCAGGGTGACAAGGGAGGGAAACTGATGTCAGAAGGACACAGGGCACTAATGCTGCCCCATGCATTATACATGGCCCATGGGCTTCCATTAGAGGCACGCAAACTGCACACAGAGTCAGGATGTAGTCCTCCTCCTTTAGTACTTCCTGTCTGTACAGTCTGTGTACAGCTGGTGACAGTGGGGGGGTGACACCAGCACAGGTACACAGCAAGGTGACACTGTGGACCCTGACTGAGCACGAAAGAGAGAATGCATCTTAAAGTGCAACATTTGACCTCCAACATTTTTACCCTCTTTAAGTTGATGTGAAAATAACCTCAGACATGTGTGTGTAGGCACGGCTACATTGTGTATAAAAGTCTCTGCCAACTTCTCTGGAGCTGCACTTTTTATAGATACACCGTCTATGCACCATAAGACAAAAGTTAGTTGGAGCGGTATGGCAATAAGCAAATGGTGTAGCCCTGACTTAAATACATGTACACAGGATGAAAATAAGTTAATGATTTCATTGTTGTTTGATATTTGATGAGAGGAAATTCATATTTGGCCTAAAGGAAGTAAAATGTGTGATAAACATCAGGCTTACTCCTTACTATTCTTTGATTTTAATTGAGGCACCGACAGTTTTCTTTTACCCATTTTTCAAATAGATAATAAAAGGGGACTAGGGTTAAAACAGTTTGCACATGTAAACACGCCAATAGATTAATATAATACCCAGTTATCAACTTGATTAAGTTACATGGGACAGGCTCTACATATTGTTTTACAACCTTATCTCATAACGTCTACATTTCTCAACCAGCATTTTAAATTATCAAAGGTTTATGATGGTGTGCGTGATGTACGTTATTATTTGCTAAAAAACACTGTCGAGTAGGGATGGGTATCGAGAACCGGTACTAAGTCAGTACCAGCAGCCGATTGGACGTTATCGGTATACCGTTAAGCCGCTGGACGAACGGTGCTGCTATTGGTATATGAATTACGCTACTTCCTTAGTTTAAACAATTCTGGTTGGTTGGGAACCCTCATCCCATGTGTAGTATCCGGTTTGAGTACCCCTCCGATTGGTCACTGTGAATGCCACTCGTCATCTCTCCTAACAGCGCTCTTATTATTGTGAGACTTCATAGGGGCGCAACATCTTGCTAGAAACAGCGTCTCAAGGCTTCTTAACATTTAACAACCTATTAATGATGCATACCCACTTAACGGGAAGAAACTCAGCTAACAGACAATATTAACCATTTTACCTACACGGAACAGAAGTCCAACACCAAGAGTCTTAATCAACACTTAGCAAAACGGGCTAACGGCGCTAACGGCTACTTTAGCACATAACTGACAAAAGCGATATTTTCTACGTCATTTTATCCACAGATTCCATTGGTATAAGTCTCATCACTGTACGACCAAAACTCACTGAACTAGCAGCCAGGAAAGAGCAAGAAAACAACTTCACTTTACGTAGCCATGATGATAGTTAAGTCTTACCTTTGCTGTTTTGTGATCAAAAGTTGTGTTCAAGGGCATAAAAACGGTTAATCCAATGTCTCTGTGTAACTTTAAAATGATTACTGATAATCCATCATTACAATTATAAATAATAAACACAATAAACGGATTATAATGGTTAGCCGACCGGAGCTTCCGGTTTAGGAGGTGCGCACGCAGCGTCTCGTTTTAGCTGAGCAATGGTCATGTTTACATGGATTTATGAACTGCCCCTAATTACCGCCCCCCCCTTCCAGAGACACACTGTCAAACACTCATACCTGCTTGGTATGACATTGAAAAAGTTACATTAAATAATAAATTAAAAAAAATTACAATAAAATGACTGTTTAATCTTCACATCTTGTAATCATGTCTATAATTTTGAGCACCAAATTATTGAAAAGTATCGATAAGAGTATCGAAAAATACCGGTATCGATAAGCAGTATCGGTATCGGTATCAGTATCGATAAAATCCTAACGATACCCATCCCTACTGTCGAGCAAGAAAATGAAAGCTTCTTATTTACAATTCCTTATTACAAATGTTTTTTTCCCACCAATCATGTTTAAACAAACAAGGATACTGATGTGTAAAGGCGACTTTGTTTTGTCACCATTTCTGTCCCAGCTCAAGTCCTTCCTACAGATCAAGAAATAAAATAGCAAAATAGAAGATTGTGTTAAATAGGCATATGACTTTGTCTCATAAAGAGAAAATAGAATCAAATCGAAATCATAGATTGGCAGTCTGTTATAACAGCAAATATCGTATTCTCTGATGGAACCTGCGATTTACTCCATGAGTAAACTTAACATTGATACACATCTATCTTATCTAGCAGCTATTATAGCCTAATTATCAAGATTCTAACTGGAGACAAAATCCTAAACTCTTGATGTCATCATATGGAAGCAAAGAGTTGAAGAAATCAATGGCGTGATATTAACGTGTAAGCTAGGAGTTGCCTGGTTGCATTTCCAACACACACACAGCAATCATTTGTATTTGGTTGTCTTGTGGCTTAACTTGCCACATTGAAGGGGTATCTTTATCTGCGTCAAGGGGTAAATTGAGCCATCTACTTTTTCAAGGTTAAACCTGGCTTATGACACATTTATCCAGAGCAATTTACACTTCAATAATGGAGACATGCCTACGGTACCAAATATATTGCCAGAGGACAAGACAAGGGCTAGGGTTCAAACCACGGGCACTCTTATTGGTATTTAGTCAATCCGCCACAGATGCCCTTCAGCTACTAAAAACATTCAATGTTTACCAGCCAGTCCCTACTTGTGTCCGTCTGTTTGTTGAGCAGTGTACAGTGTTTTCACAACTATTTCCCTGAAAACATTAATGTTGTAGACGTTGATCCTTTTCTTTGTGTTTGTCACTGCCAGCGACTCGCATTACACATTTGAACCCTTGCTTGTACAAAGATATATTTGTGCAGCTTGCAGGAAACATGTAATCAATAGGAATCCCCGGGAGCTTCCATTCTGTAGGAGCACTGCTGGGAGAATGGTAACAGAGGTTTACTATACAGAGCTGGTACTTTATTTTCAGCAATGTGAAAAGAAGCAAACATTTCCAACTGATCACCATACTATTACTTATTTTGTATTCTTCAATTATCCATGAGTCTTAGTGTGAAACCCATAATCTAAAAAGAAGGCCTTCTAATGCACATATCAAAGAATTAAAGCAAACAACACAGGTCTGAAGAGAGAGTGTTGGGACGTTTGTGCAGCTACTGCAAACTCTTTCATTACGATGTTTAGAGGCAGCATTAAAAAAAAAAAGCACTAACATAACACAGCATAACAAAACATCTCCTGATTGATTACATTTCTTTATAAACAGCCTAAATGCAATTATGCTATACATTTTCCTGCAATTTGAATACAATTCAATATTACAGTAATGCAGGAGTTTTTCATATATCTTATATAAAATCACATGATGCATGCATTATGTAAAAACCTTTTACCTGTTAGCAACATTCCTAACTTTCATCGTTATAACCTTGAATGTTAGGAATGTTTTTTGTATTTCTCGCAGAAATAGGCTTCCATGGTTGAGCTTTTTACTCTTCTTATTGTCAGTCATTCCCTCTTTTTGAACCTATTTCCTGTAATTTTCTTTTACCCTTTATAGTTTCTGTGATTCATGTTATCAGCTTCCCCGCTCTGTGTGAAACAAAAGAGGAACTAAAACATCCAGCATGTTCCAGGCAGATGAACATATCAAATCGTGGTATTCTCCCACCAACTGCAAATAAATCACTCACTGATTAAATCTGACTGCATTAAAGTAATCCCAGTGAGAAAAATACACCACCAAATTAATAACTATGGCTATGTTGATTACGAATCACTTAAGTGTTCCTTAAGACACGCAGTGTTCTATTAATGACTCACAGACCGTGAGGACCATTCATTGTGAAAGTGCTAACATAGGCCTTCCAATCGATTGTGAATCTTAAAAAGTGATGACATGCACGGAAATCCGCTCAGCATTTCCAGTCCCCTCTATATAAAATATTCATAATTTGTATTTGTACCAATGGGAGCAGCTATGCACTTTCAATCATGTTCATATATACTGCTCCAATGGAATATTAAGGACTTTTATTTGCTTGGTAATTAAGTGAAGCTTGCTGATTTGAACCCAAACTGAGCAGAACGCTGCAGGGGAAAAACGTCCAGTGTTCCCATCAGATCGTTTTTCCGGCTGCTGTGTTTGTCTTATTAACATTATTAAACACGTATGAGGGAATCTGAGCTGCAGAAATGCCAGTGGTCATATTATTTTCACACCGCCACTGTTGGAATAAGTCATTATACATTGCTACAGTCCTCTCGCTTGATTACAAGCTTTCACTAATTTGTCTCTGGTGTGGAACAGTGCGTCCTGTAGAAGTGTGTGTAACCTCATTTCCGATTTACACTGCCTGCTACCTTATTGTGTCACACATTTACACACTATCACTTCAAGAGCCTGAAATACATTTGGAGACAACAAAGAAAAAGAAGGAGAGGAAAACATACTTTATTAATCCCCAAGGGGAATTTCAGGGGAAGTTTGGTTTTATTTGTTATACAGTTACAGTTGAAATAAACACAGATGCACAAACAGGACCTGCACAAACACATGCGTTTTTCTGGAAAGGTGTTAATAGCGTATTAGAGCACTGGGGCTGCCATAGTACGAACAGTTTGGGGGTTTGGTACCTTGCTCAAGGTGAACAGATCCTTCTCAGCTACCAGTCATCTACCTGAAGTTAGGTAGGTTTTTTATTTGTCCAAATGGGGGCTTGAACCAATGACCATCCAGTTTCCAAAGCATCTTATACATTACATGTGTTTATAACTCGTCCCTACAGTTCCTCAGTATGAGCTATCTGCTGTACTTGTACCATTGCTTGTATCATCAGAGACATCACACACCCCGGCCACTCACTGTTCGAACCGCTGCCGTCCGGCAGACGGTTCAGGTCAACAAAATCACGCACCAACAGACTGAAGAACAGCTTCTTTCCCAGAGCTGTGGCCTCCATCACTCCCATCCCTGTCCAACCACAAAACTCACTATAACTTTGAACATGCACAAATACAAACACACTACCTCCCATCAAAGACTGCAGCCAAAAATATCATATGTTATTTATTTGTATATTTATTAAGTATCAAACAGATATTTTTTGTAACTATTTATATTTAAACATTGTAGCTTTTCTTTATTAAATAATCTTTAAAAATGTATTTTAACATTCTGGTAAAGTGCATTTAAGTGATGACCCTGATTATTGCTACTATCTCGGCTTTATCACTGCTTTTATGGATGTGTTCTTATTTATGTACTGCAGTGAGAGATGCCAACTGAATTTCGTTACACTGATGTGTGATGACAATACAGATATTCTATTCTATTCTATTCTATTCAGAATCTGGAAGGCAATTGAATTGTGTATCATGAAAAATGAGGTTTGGCCTATTTGAAGCCAATGCAAAAGCCCTTACAATGGTTTGAACTATGTACTTGCAGGAATCTTGCTTTTCTGAGTTTGTTTCGTCATGCTTGAATGCACTTTGTTATGTAATTGTCTACTTGCCAGAATAGTGAAACCTGAAATGTTGAGTACCCCAAAGTTTTATTTTAGAAATGTAAAGTACGGGCCCCCTGCACATACAAACTGCAGGATGCTTACTTGCATATGTTGGGCAATTTGCACAGTTTACATACGTTGCATTAAATATAATTAATTAGCATATGCAGACAATAGCTGAAAAATGGCTTGGTGGATTTCTTTTTGTATCAGTCATAGCTGTTCACTTCATATTGCAAAATGAAGTGAAAATTGTGTGGAGTTATTACATAATGAGGTATTGTTATGTAACATGTTGCATGCCTCAGTATTGAATATCAAGAAATGCATTAGCTCAATATGAGAGCACACGTCAACAGCTCAGTTCTTGCAACAAAACATATTTTTGGTGAAGGATCAAGTTCAAATGGAGGTAGCTCAGTAACTTGAAGAGGGATCAGTTAAGGGGGGGGGGGGGGGGGGATTTAGATGATGACATGACTCTCTAGGTGTTTCTTAATGTCGAGGACGCTTCCTTGGTAGGACATGTCCCTCCGAGTCAGGTCCTTCAGAAGTGAGGCAAGAATCCTTCCTAGCCTCGGAAAACGAAGAATGGTGGAACAGGCTAACAGGTGTGCAGGTGTGCGTCATATGCGAGGCCCCGCCTTAGCAAATTCCCACTGGAACAGTGAGAGAAAAAACAAACAGTTGGTGCTGTCAGGCTATCCTGAATCTATGAGTTTGTACGGTTATTCCTCATCATTTTTTGTGTATTATCCTAAAACATGTCAACACGTTTAGTTTCAGCGCATCAGATTCATTTAGTCCTCCTAAATGAAACTGCCTTGCTATACTTACTTGGTGTGAAAATAAAGCTTGACACATTGACATCCACTCGACCTCCTCCCTTCACAGCCTTTTAATTCTTCCTGCTTCACAATTGCGGGGATTACACACACACTTTTTGGTGATATCTAAATGAACTACACTGCATTACCTTTTGTAGGTAAAGCTAATAAAAGAGAAAAAGCTGCCTGAAGAAACAATTAGTAACAAGGTAAGATACACCTTTATTAATCTCTGTAGGGAAATTCAGATGTCACAGCAGCAACAGCAATTAGAGTAAAACACAGGATAGAAAAGGCACGAGTTTGAGGAAAATAATAATTAAACATGTAAGTAACAGTATTGATTACAATAAAGATAAAAAGATAATGCACATTTTCAGGTTCATATCAGTATGTAGTGTCTCTACTTTAAAGAGTCCTCTCCTGCTGATGTTCAGGTGTATATCAGTATGTAGTGTCTCTACTTTAAAGAGTCCTCTCCTGCTGATGTTCAGGTGTATATCAGTATGTAGTGTCTCTACTTTAAAGAGTCCTCTCCTGCTGATGTTCAGGTGTATATCAGTATGTATTGTCTCTACTTTAAAGAGTCCTCTCCTGCTGATGTTCAGGTGTATATCAGTATGTAGTGTCTCTACTTTAAAGAGTCCTCTCCTGCTGATGTTCAGGTGTATATCAGTATGTATTGTCTCTACTTTAAAGAGTCCTCTCCTGCTGATGTTCAGGTGTATATCAGTATGTATTGTCTCTACTTTAAAGAGTCCTCTCCTGCTGATGTTCAGGTGTATATCAGTATGTAGTGTCTCTACTTTAAAGAGTCCTCTCCTGCTGATGTTCAGGTGTATATCAGTATGTATTGTCTCTACTTTAAAGAGTCCTCTCCTGCTGATGTTCAGGTGTATATCAGTATGTAGTGTCTCTACTTTAAAGAGTCCTCTCCTGCTGATGTTCAGGTGTATATCAGTATGTATTGTCTCTACTTTAAAGAGTCCTCTCCTGCTGATGTTCAGGTGTATATCAGTATGTAGTGTCTCTACTTTAAAGAGTCCTCTCCTGCTGATATTCAGGTGTATATCAGTATGTAGTGTCTCTACTTTAAAGAGTCCTCTCCTGCTGATGTTCAGGTGTATATCAGTATGTAGTGTCTCTACTTTAAAGAGTCCTCTCCTGCTGATGTTCAGGTGTATATCAGTATGTAGTGTCTCTACTTTAAAGAGTCCTCTCCTGCTGATGTTCAGGTGTATATCAGTATGTAGTGTCTCTACTTTAAAGAGTCCTCTCCTGCTGATGTTCAGGTGAATATCAGTATGTAGTGTCTCTACTTTAAAGAGTCCTCTCCTGCTGATGTTCAGGTGTATATCAGTATGTAGTGTCTCTACTTTAAAGAGTCCTCTCCTGCTGATGTTCAGGTGTATATCAGTATGTAGTGTCTCTACTTTAAAGAGTCCTCTCCTGCTGATGTTCAGGTGTATATCAGTATGTAGTGTCTCTACTTTAAAGAGTCCTCTCCTGCTGATGTTCAGGTGTATATCAGTATCTAGTGTATCTACTTTAAAGAGTCCTCTCCTGCTGATGTTCAGGTGTATATCAGTATGTAGTGTCTCTACTTTAAAGAGTCCTCTCCTGCTGATGTTCAGGTGTATATCAGTATGTAGTGTCTCTACTTTAAAGAGTCCTCTCCTGCTGATGTTCAGGTGTATATCAGTATCTAGTGTCTCTACTTTAAAGAGTCCTCTCCTGCTGATGTTCAGGTGTATATCAGTATGTAGTGTCTCTACTTTAAAGAGTCCTCTCCTGCTGATGTTCAGGTGTATATCAGTATGTAGTGTCTCTACTTTAAAGAGTCCTCTCCTGCTGATGTTCAGGTGTATATCAGTATGTAGTGTCTCTACTGTAACATGTCTCCATGCTTTAATGTTCAAAAAGCTCTTTATTTTTCTCATACTGCCTGTGCTGCAGCACCTCTTTTCACCCTCTGTCTGAAACCAGAGCCCAGTCTGCTCTGATTGGTTAGCTGGCTAGCTCTGTTGTGATTGGTCAACCGCTTAGAAATGTCCCGTCCCTTAGCCTATCACGTACAATGTGTTGGAGTGCTAGCCAATAGAAGGAGCTGTCTGATGGTTATATGGTTTTTAGTAGATATTAAAAGAGGCTTTCAGGATAAATAATCACAGATGTTATTTTTAAATAACAATATTGATATTTATTTTAGCTTCCTTTAAGTTCAAGTTTTTTGCAGTGTTTCAGTATTTTTCAGGGTGGACTGTAACTTTTTAGAATTGTAACAATTTTGAGGTACCTGTAGTTTACCTGAGTATTGCTACTTTATGCTTCTACTCCACTACAATTTGGAAGCAAATATTGTACTTTTTACTCCACTATTTGTATTTAACAGTTATAGCTGTTTTACAGATTCAGATTAACCGAACATGAATAAACAAAAAACATTAACATTTAATCATAGGTCAAGATATCCAGCAGCAGCAGTATATAAAGTTATTAAATGACTGTAGCTGCATCTTTACTAGCTGTGATAAACACATGCATGCATCAATAATGATTATACAGTCATTTCATATCAATTATGTTAAAATGGGCAATTACGCATAACAATTAGTTATACTTTTGGTACATAACTATATTGTAAACTAATACTTTTATACTTTTACTTAAGATTTTGATTTCAGGAATTTTTAGTATGGCAACCTTTATTTAAGTATAACATGAGTACTTCTTACACCTCTGGTATTTTAAGTCCACTTACAGTATGTTCTAAATTGTATAGAGTCATTTTTATTTGTTAAGGTACATTTAGAATGCACATTACATCATTATTACTGATTTTATCCACATTTTGTATTAAAATGTTTTAACCCACAAACCAAAGTAGGCTGAACACATGCAAAGACATTGGTAAGGTATGTTAAAAATACAATTTTGACATGTTTTAAGCATTATTCCCTGTTCAACATTGGTTTAGTATTTCTAAAATCAAGGAAGTGGTTTGTATATATGGTTTTGTGGTGGCATTCTGTAAGTGTGGTCATTTTTACATTTAAAGTTAGAATGCACAGTATGGGTTTGGTTCCTTGATACAGATAGACATTATATATTATGTTGTCAATATTTTCATCATCTCATTTTCTAATCTTTAGCACAATGTGAAAAAAGAACAACAAAAGATGTAAGATTTAATTCCTTAACCCACCAATAAGTCTAGTAGGCTTATGAGTAAATGTGCCAAACATGTACTGTAAAGACAGTGGGTTGGTTAATAAATAAATAGGAATGTAATCATAGTTTCTCTTAATGTATGTGTGCTGAGTAATTAATGAGTACGCACATGGCTCACTTACACCTCCATAGATGTGTGTGCCATCTCAGACTAATTGGTTTAACAGATCTCTCTACCTGTGTCCCTGCTCTGCTGCAGAAAGCAGGTCAACTTATAAATAGCTTTTAATACCATCCTCTGTGCTCTTATGTGCTTTAAATTAGCAGAGCGTGTTCACTGTGGCGCCACGGTGGATCCATTTGTTTTCAATTAGAGTATAAATAGGACAGCAAGAATACACACACAATGAATATTATTTTAGTTTTTTTTATCATACTTTGGTTGCCATGAACAAACGAGAAAAAACAATCATTATAGAAAGCCCTACACTTTTAGTAGGATCTATTTTCAGCAGTGGATTAATCCACATTTGGTGGCAGGTGTGTGTGGGATTAATTCAAAAATAAACTACAGTGTGTGTTCTTGGTATTGCAGGGACAAGCACCAGGTGCAGGCTCATTGATGTGTTTTTATTAGGGCTGTCAGTCGATTAAAATATTTAATCGCGATTAATCGCATGATTGTCCATAGTTAATCGCGATTAATCGCAAATTAATCGCACATTTTTTATCTGTTCTAAATGTACCTTAGAGGGATATTTTTCAAGTTTTTAATACTCTTATCAACATATGAGTGGACAAATATGCTTTATATGTTTGTTTATTATCATTTGAACAATGACAAATATTCTCATGAATATTAAACACAACAACCTGAACATTACAAATATTCGCCTCAATTCAACCTAGAACCTCTCTCATACAATAATACAATACAATACTGTGTGTGTGTGTGTGTGTGTGTGTGTGTGTGTGTGTGTGTGTGTGTGTGTGTGTGTGTGTGTGTGTGTGTGTGTGTGTGTGTGTGTGTGTGTGAGAATGTGGAGACACTGTGATGGATCGTTGGAGCTATGTGCAGCTCAAGGCATATATGCCTGTGTGTATGAGCTGTGTTGCGCGCACTATCCGTGCTGAGTGTGCTGTCTGGCTACCTGCATAAAGTCAAGTGCTCTGCGCAGTTGTCGGCGAAATGTCGCTCCTCTGTTTTCATTGAAACAGCTCCTTATATCCGTTAGCTCAGCTAGCTAGCACCAGATGCTAACAACAACACGTAAGGTGTGCTTCGCTCGCGCCACACATACACACACCCTCCCGGTCCTCCCGATGGCCAGTCCGGGCCTGCCGGTGAGCGTGGAAGTGTGGTCTGCCACAAGCGGGCAGCAGGAGCGGGGCTGTCAGCATCAGCTTGTAGATGGTATTTTAAACTCGATGCGCTCTGAAACTACGGCGGCCGAGGACAAAAAATACACATGCGTTAATCGCGTTAAAATAATTAGTGGCGTTAATTTTTTTTTGCGTTAACGCGTTATTAACGCGTTAACTTGACAGCCCTAGTTTTTATAGACAACAATGAGGCTCAATCGGGCTCAATGGCATGGGAAGGAGCTTTATCACGTGTAAGACTTGGGATTTATTTTAAAATACATAGAATACGTCCAACCAAACAGACATTAGTAGAGGAACAAATCCCATTAAAGGCTTAAGATTTTGAGATAGAACAAAGCACAACCATGTTTTTATCATTTTAATATGTCTCGTATTGAAATGTCCGCGTTCACACCGGAATAAGTTCCCTGAGGGACGATTACGCAAATGAAGCCGCAGACGTCACTTTTTCTTCTTCTGCTTTGGGTTTACTGGCAGGCCGCAAACAACTTCACGGCGTATACTGCCATCCGAAGTCCCCGGCCGGAAGTCCCCGGAGTTGCCTTCCGAGTAAATCGCCAGCACGCCGACACCTCCTCATTACTCCACCGCTCCCATGTTTTTTTTGTGTTGCCATAAGTTATTCTCTCTCCGTTGGTGCGCGGGGCTAATGCTAATAATGCTAATGCCAGCAAATACAATGGCGGCATCAAAATACTTTGATTTACTAGTTTTACGGGGCGTGGTTTGCAATTCGCCCAGCCAATAGAAATTGGTACTTTTTTCTCCCCAGGATAGTCCCACCTCTCTAGCAGGCACTAAAAATGGGGGTAAAAGTTCTCTGAACTAATGGCGCATTTCCACTACAGCGCGGAGCCCGGTTTAAGCGTGCCGTGCTGTGCACGGCCCGTTTTTGGTTGAGTATGCTCACATTTGATCGTGATTTAATTGTAATACACGTTTCAAAATGATGCCGAAGTAACAACATACTGATACCGGTTAGTAAAAACCATGAATGAATGCTTTGACAAGTCTGCAGACAGACGGCAGGCGAAAAACCTTTTAAAATGCGTGTTTTCTAAATGGAGATCAGCTAAGCTAACGCAGTATATGCTCCGACCGTCCACACTCACAACAACAGCCTACAGACATAAATAAACCAGTGACTGTACTCGCCATGACACAGACAGTCTGTGGTGTGTACTTGTTTAACTTTTGTCTAGTTTCTGAACAGATATGAGGAGCTGTGAGCTTGAGTGCTAACAGCTAACGGCTAATGTTGTTTTTCTGTGGTTCGCATTGAAGATGACGTCACGGCTCCGCCTGCACTGCGTTACTATAGTTACTGCCCCAGCTACTAAACTGTAATGGAAACGCAGCATAAAGTAAGCCTGGCCTAACAAGGCCTAACTATACTGTACTAAGCCGAGCGAGGCCCTGCAATGGAAATGCGCCATAAGTTCTCTTTTTGGTGTGAACGCAAAATTCCAGGCACTAACGGAACTAAACGGGAAAAGTACGGGTAAAGTACTCCGGTGTGAAAGCGCCTATTATTAAAGAAATAAGCCCTATCTCCGAAATATGTTATTTGTATGTACCAGAGACTATTATCATAAAATACGTTTTTTTTTATGTCACCATCTCCTAACAGATAACTAGTGCAGCCAACCCATAATATGGCCCCATGGTTCCATAATACATTATTTGCAAGAAAATATAATGAGCAGTACGTTCATTAGGGATGTTTATTCACATAGCATCCATGGTCTTCTGGTGTCAGTTTTGTTAAATCATTTACATTTTTTGCCTTTTATTTACTGTGGTGGAGTCTGTGGTTTTTGATGCTTTATGGTCATGTTGTTTCCCTTTTATTTGTATGTATTTATTCAGTTCATTTCCCAGGGACATTGCATAATTATAACGATACTATAAATAAGCACATAATTAGCAAGGAGGCTAGGTTTTTATTTTTAGTCCATGGTTCTGGTATGAAGTTTTCAGCCTAAAATCTGAATTAAACCAAGAAATACATCATGATGTAATGCTTAACAATGACAGTAAAAGTGAAACACTGACAGACAGAAGCAGAAGAAAATGTGGGCTGCAGTTGTTACAATGCAACAGGGCAAACAATTACAGAACAATTAAGCAAAGAAAGGATCAACAGAACAGAAGCTAAGCGACAAGAAGGTTTTGCAGCATACGAGTTGTGTATTGAGATGCATTTTTCAAATCAACATAAGCTGTTTCTTTCACCCTGATGTGGGCCGTTACATAATTGTATTCATGTGCTGTTTTCCGCTCTTTTTTGTTTTTGGTCTGTGGTTGTTTTGCCACTAGCAGTTATTTTGTTTCTTTTTTTAAGGATACAAATCATACACAAATTAATACAATATATTTCCTTCTATCTGATCTTTTCTCCAACAATCAACCCTACCCACCTCTCATCAATCATCTTCCTTAAGAGAAACATAAGGTACAAGTTCAACACAAAGGTCATTAGTTCAACACAAGGAAAAGTAGCAAAGAAGAAGAGGGGGGGGGGGTCTTATAGATGTATATGGGTTAAGCCACCTTCTGCATGGACAATACTTAATGAAATGAAGTTTCCTGCAGACAAAGTCCTCATGGCTGATTAAATGAGTGTTTTAACCCTGGGCTTTAAGCCCCTTTGCCATCTATATTTAGAACCTTAAGTTGAGACCCTCATCTGCTGGAGGCTGGCTCTGGACAGGAGGGTGAGGGGGGCAGGGGCCATGGCTGCTTGGTGCTCCAAATTCCTACTTGTATTATTGTAGCATCCCTTTTAGAAGGCAACTCCTCTGCCTTGTACAGTGCATGTCAGTGTACATGTTATAATATCCATACTTCATGCTGTTTATTTAACAGATAGTCTACAGATCTTTATCTTAACGGTCAACTTTTTTACTTTTTGGTTCTGTTTTATTTTCTTGTTTTAGATTTTTCTATTTTATGTTTGTTTAGTTTCTACTCCTTTTATTTCCAAATAGTGTGAAATGTCTTGTTTGAACATGCTGCTGTGACGAAAGCGTTTCCCATGTTGGGATCGACTGGCCTAATGCAGAACAACTTGGCAAAGTGAGGAGCAGAACATGGCAGTGGTGGATGTGTTTTAGGTGTGACTTCCATGAGTGTGTTGGAGTGGGGGTGGAGGGTGGGGGTCTCCCTGTAGGTGCAGTGTAGATGACTTGGTCTTCAAGATGGAAGTAATCTTGTTTTCTGCGTGTTTTGAGGGCATTCTACTCCAACTTATATATCTTCTTCATATTTACCATTCATGTCTTTGCTGACTCCTCCACACATTTGCTCACGGTAACTCATTTGAGTTTTTTATGCTTTATTTTAAACAACAGAATACATACTGTTCTACTCTACTGCTACCGGCCTCATTAACAAGGGGCGGGACCCCCACTGACACTGAATATCAATGCTGCAAAGTCATACCTCCACTGTATGATTCTATCCCACATTGAATACTGTTTTACAAACTGGTCGTTTGCTTGTGCCACAAACCTGAAACCAATAGAACAGCTGTACAAGAGAGCTATCAAGGTGTTTGACAGAAAGCCAAATTCATACCACCACTGTACCATCCTTGAAAAGAAAAAAATGTGAAGTCTTTTAAAAGTATGTGTTTCATTTATAAATGTTTACATGGACTGGCCCCCCCTCCCTTAGGGGAATTCATCCACAAAAAACACACTGGACGCTGCACTGTCAGAAACCAGAGGAGACTGTGAAGTCCACCACAGACGGACCACTTTTGGACAAAATGTCCTCTCCATTAAAGGCAGCTCATTCTGGAGTAGCCTCCCAACTGAGATACGGGATTGTCCCACTCAATAGTTTTAAAGGTCAACTCAGAGAATGGTGGAGAAACAAACAGACGTGTAATCACCGCTAAATGCACTTTAACACAGGGGTATCTCCTCTTGCACTTTAGGTAGCTCTTGTATCCTCTCTTGTACTTTATATGTCGTAGCTGCTATATTGTACTACCATGTCATAAATACTTGTATAAGCTGCTCTTGCTCTTTCTACATATCATGTATTTATTTTTGCTATGTATATAAATGTCCTGTTCTTAAATGTTGTATGTGAGGGACTACGGATGGAAATTAGCTCAAAGCTAAGATCCGGCATATTTACATTTGAAACATTATTTGTTTAAAGAGTTCATCAATGTGCATTGTCCCTGTTCAAATAAACGATTAAATGAAATTAAATAAATCCACCTCAGAACAACATTATGCATTACATTAAAGCACATCATGTGAACAGTGCCTGCACAACATGTTGCACATTTCTGCTCCATGCTACCTCTTTTCAATCAGCACAGCTCTTCAATTTGAGTATAGTATTGTCATATCTTATCATATGTTTTACTGTACCCAGTTTTCCACATATGTATATTTTGCTTAAATATTTAGTCTTGAAATAATACAAAAAAAAACTTTTATAAAAGTAATATTTTTTGCTACGAATTATTCTTTCTTTCTTGGTATGCAGCATTTATACCAAAGCAAATGTCTCGTATTTGTAAACCTACTGTGTAATAAAACTGATTCTGATATATCATGTTGGATATGAAGAAAGATGACAAAACTAAAATGAGAGATTTCATTATAAAATATGTATATTTCACCCTCTCAAAAATGGTTGCTGTTTCAGTTGTTTCATAGAGGAGAATTGCCATGGCTAAAATTAAATGTACTCTGGCTATTCAAAATCCCCAGAGGATGTCTGATTGATGTTTCGCCTGGTGCCAGCTTCAGATAAAAATCTCAACTTGGAGGTATTTCAAAAACGAGGGTTTGGATAGGCTTATTATTTGCTGTGGATATTAATATTCCCCTAATTACCTGCGGAAGAACAGTAACAATAATGAACACCACTACAAACAAACAGTAGATACAAAAGAGTTCCCATATAAATGCAACTTTATTTGCTCACACTTGGATTTAGAGTTTGTAATGGAGCTGCAAACTTCCTTCAACTTCCCAAAACACTTCCATTGGGAGAAACACGCTGCAGTTTCAAAAACAATGTGAATATAATAACACAAATGTGCCAAAACATATGCAGATGAAGAAACATCTTCACCAACTTGACAACACATGCACAGCATTTAGAAAACATGAATCAGCTTGCCGAAACAAACACAGTGTTAACTAAAAGCGCTGCATAAACAAAATGCTGCAAATACAAAACACTGCAAGGAACAAAAACAGGGACATTAAAAAGAGCGTTTCTCGACGTTCGGGGATTATAAAGCTGTGCAACAATCGCTGGCCCTGGAAACTAAAATGTACGTTTGATTGGCTTTTTTTAACAATGTAATCAAATGATTCATGTAATCTAGATAGCCAACAGTGATAGCTTTTTGGTGTCCCCTGGTTTTCCTTGTGTTTTGAGCTTCTTGCAGTGTTTTTTCATTTGCTTTTAGTAAACCCAGCGCATGTTTGGTAAACTTGGTGAAGATCTTTTCTTCATTTAAATGTGTTTTTTAAATGTACATCATTTTTGAAAGTGTAGCTCGTTTCCCATCATGTAAGGGTTATGTATGTTTTTAGGTGTTATTTTTGCAATCGGTTAGACAAAGACAGGGACAGAACCAATAACATACAGTCCTGCCTTGAAAATTAAAATACAGATGGAATTGTTGAATAGATTGAAATAGGTCTGGCTGTCCTCACTGAAGGCTGTTTGACTGCGAAGAGTTATCACAATAACAAGTTTCTTGTGGTCAATATCCAAGTTACTGTGACTGTGATTTTTTGAGTGCTCAGATATATCAACTTTTGCGCTAATTAAATACAATGTGCCTCAAAACCTAACATCATGGATGTTTTTTAGTAGTCCACCCAAAAATGTCCCGTATTAAGTGTCATATTGTAAATGCACAGTATTATATAACTATACAATAACAAACTACTCAATCAAACAACCATTAGCTTGTTTAAGTTACTCGTACAAAGTGAACCAGCCATGTAACACTTGAGCATAATGTTCCATAATGATTAGTGATAGTGACTTATTGTCAAATTAAGTTAAAGTATTTAAACTGAGCATCTCTAAAACAAGAGCTGAATGTTCTCTCTGTAGACTGATGTATAAAACAAGATTATGTGCATTTTATTGTCATTCATTAATTAAATTATTAAACCATGCAGGTGAGGAAGTTGATAGAAAGATCCTTTAGGCTGCTAGTGTGTGACCAGGGGCGGACTGGCCATTGGGAATACCGGGAGTTTTCCCGGTGGGCCGGTGCTGTGCGTGGGCCGGAGGGCCAACAAATAAAAATATATTTTTGCCTAAATCCTACCGGCCCACATTTGTAAGTGTTCCGGCCACTCCCTTTTTTTGTGCTTACCTAAATCCTACCGGCCCACATTTGTAAGTGTTCCGGCCACTCCCTGGAGGGGTGTGGCCCACACCCCACTGGGCTGGGCAGGGCCGTTTTGATAGGCTACCTATGTTCTATCTATCAGATAGTTTCACTTTGTTGGCAGGGAAACGGGGTTCAGGGGGAGTGGCTGTACCCGTAGGATAGAAAAGGGGGAAGTGATGTCTGACTCAGAGGTCACGCGGCTGTGGAGAAGAACGTGTTACTGAGGCTAGTTAGCTGGCAGGTTTATTGTTTTGGGTGCAGTCACTTTTGCCTCCACTTGCTGTTCAAATAAATGTTGAAAGAAAAAGTAAATCTGTTTACAGTTCTGTTTCATATGGGTGTTGAGAGATGTATCCATAGATTTAGTCCCTAATTTTGCTCTCAAAATGCACCAGATTGATGCATTTAACTTCAACATTTAAAAAAAAATCTTCCCGGGGGAGCAGGCCCCTGGACCCCCCTAGAGGAGGTGAGGTCCACCACCTGCCCACACCCCCTGTTTAATTGTCTCACCCACATTGAGGATGCTTCCTACGCCCATGTTTTATTCCATGTGTCAAGTCGGGCAAATTGGGTCCAAATGTTATTGCATCAATGATCACTAAATATATGCTGTAACTAAGGGCTCAGGTAATGTGATTACTATATGAATAATGGTCCAAAATAACATAAAATGCATAGAGTTTTTTGTTAAGTAACATACTTTCGTCGCCGGCCAGCCGATACATGCCGCGCATTAAGTGGGCCTGTCTGTCAATTAATCCCCGGGCCACTTTTTCCCCCCAGTCCGCCCCTGTGTGTGACTGTGCATGCTGGGAAAGTATATGCCTGCATGTGCTAGTTAGAAATATATGTCTGAATGTCCATGCTGAGTAGAAATATGTTGTAATGTGTGTCTTAATGTGTGTCTTAATGTGTGTCTTAATGTGTGTGGGTGATCTCACCTAACCTCCATCTGGATTCCTCAAATAGTTACATTTTCACACACAACCAAATGAGAGGAGTGTGATGACTCATCTCATAGCTGGCAGAAAGGATTAAAATATAAATACACAGATCGGGTGCTCGGTGACTCGGGACTCAAACACATTCAGTTGAGAGGATGTAAAAAACATGGAGTTACATATTTTAGTGGGAATGCTGATACAGCATTCCAACTATATGTTATGCTACGGACAAAAAGTTTATTATTCCGCCGACTTATTTTGGCCCTCTTCTCCTCCCACATTCAACATCGCAGAAACTCTGTTCAAACATCAAAACGTTCAGCTCGGTCGGGAATCGCAGGCTATTACTTTTATCATTCATAACTTGCATAATTCCAAAGATACATCCCATAATTCATCACATTTTTAACATTTTAACTTTAACATTGCGCAGCTCGTTAAGGCAGAGTGCGTGATGTCACAGCTAGAGGGTAGGAAATCTTGAAATTTGCCTTCATATTTTTTTTTTAAAACTGCCATTATTCCCAAACCCTACATTCCTGAGACATCATTTTTCATGACAAACGTAGGAAAACATCTCGTAGCTTGAAAAAAGACAAATAATTAAGCAAAAATAATTAAACAAAATGCCTCTTGAGGGCATGAAGTGACAAAAACGTTCAGCATGTCTCCATTAAAACCCATTGTAATTTCAGGCTTATATTTCCTCACAGCAGCAGCCGCACACCTTTAGTTAAACTGCCAATAAGGCCACATTATTAACCCGAAAGTACACACAAATTACACTTCAGATACTCAACTTCCTTGACATGCTTCACGTTTTGAAATTTCACAGATATCTGTTATCGTTCTTCCACAAAACGTTCACATGTAAGAGGTTCATCTCTCATTCAGAACAATGCAAACCTTTGATCTCTACAGAGCTCGTTAGCTCAACTATAAACACGTGTAATGGAACACAATGATGTCATCACTCCAACTGACAGCAGTCAGTTCTAACTGTTCATTTCATACACACACTCTCTCTCTCTCTCTCTCTCTCTCTCTCTCTCTCTCTCTCTCTCTCTCTCTCTCTCTCTCTCTCTCTCTCTCTCTACCACACACAGACACACACACACTCTCTCTCTCTCTCTCACACACAATGTTCCAAACGGCCCAAAACTTCACAGGTTTGGTAACGATGCAGCCATCAACGCATCTAAGCGTAGTATGGGGTGTCATCAAATGCCGTTGCCATGGCGACAGACCACTCGCCATGAAACACGATGTCGCTGTAAGTCCAATGGACACGGTCCAATCGTCCCCCAATCTTCACTTGTATATCACCGGTCCATGCCTCAACAGCTCTACGCCAAATTTGAAATCTCACCATATGCCGTTTCCATGGAAACGCATCCCTCGCCATAAAACACGATGTCCCTTTAACTCCTATGAAAATGTTCAAAAAGTGCTCAAAATTCACATGTGTGCTAACAGTCCAGCCGTGAAGACATCTACGAGACATTTTTGAGATTTCTTCAAATGCCGTTGCCATGGCAACACAATGCTCGCCATTAAACACGGTTTTCTCATAACTTCAGTGAAAATGCTTCAAACGGCCCAAAACTTCACAGGTTTGGTAACGATGCAGCCATCAACGCATCTAAGCGTATTATGGGGTGTCATCAAATGCCGTTGCCATGGCGACAGACCACTCGCCATGAAGCACGATGTCGCTGTAAGTCCAATGGAAACGGTCCGATCGTCCCCCAAACTTCGCTTGTATATCACCGGTCCAGCCCTCAACAGCTCTATGTCAATTATGGGGTTTCAGATGGGGGCGACAGATCATTCGCCATCAAGTTAGTTCAAAAGTTTGCAGTTCAAATATTCTGCTGCTTTTCCAAGCCTTTTTACTTGCTTTTCTTCACTCATCACACATTCAAGCCCCCAGTGTTCATATATCATTTCAATCTAAATTCTTCACTTTCTTCTTACACATTACATTTCAGCATAGCAGTTTAGCGTCAGCTAAATTAGCATTCCCACGAGCAATTTCTTCAGGAATTGCATTCTCTAGTTGTATTTAGTGTCTCTACTGTGACATGTTTCCATGCTTTAATTTTCAAAAAGTTTGTGTGTTCTCGTCATGTGATGATTTGACCCATGAGGAAGATGAATTGGACATTTTTAAACCATCTTACTATATCAAAGAACATTAGAAACACATATTAAGCTAATTGAATTGAGGTTTAAACTGTAATTTGTCTTCACAAAGTGGAATTGTCTACATTGTTTCTTTTAGCATTGGATTTGATTAGCTTCCCAATGCCTAACATACATTTTCACTCATGCAGTCATGTATTTGCAGTATTTGTAGCTTTAAGAATTAGACTTCTGGCAGTTAGTAGCGGGGGTCTTTCTCCCTGAATGCCTGCAAAGATGCCACTGAGGAAGCAGTGCATGAAATATATGCAGCTGGATTATCCCATGAGCCTCCTCCATATAGTCCCTGCCAGGGGATATGAACACTCTCAGGTCTTTGGAGCACAGTGCTTCTCTGAGGGTGCCTGTGTGTGTGTGTGTGTGTGTGTGTGTGTGTGTGTGTGTGTGTGTGTGTGCGTGTGGTGTGCGTGTGCGCATGTGTGTGTGTGTGCGTGTGTGCGTATGTCCCTGGATTTAGCCCAGCTAATCAGATCAGCTTGGCATGAAAGACAAAGAGGCCTGAGGCATTAGGGTGCTCAACCTATTTAATTGGAGCATTCTCACTCTAACAGGTCACTGCTTAGTGGAGGACACAGTTTTGGAATCACCATGTGCTAAACTAAGACCAGCCTCTGCACTCTGGATTCAGAGCTCTTCTGCAGCTGTGATTGCTCCGTGGTGAGCCATAAAGCTTTCTGTAGTTTCCACCAAGTAGTCCTAGCACACAGCCACTTCCCTACTCTTAGTGCAGGTGTAAAGTTAGATAGTGTTGAGGCTGCAGTACTACAGGAGTCACTGAAGAGCCTCCTATAAAACACACTCTGTACGCACAAGTACATTGTACAACAGTTTAAGGGTTGATTCATCCAATTTCCTTCCTCATGACCAGATTTGAAATTTTCATCTCTGAAATATCCGACTCAACAATTTCAATTGTAGTGCCATTTCTTATGAGAAGTGAGACTTTAAGTCACTGTCAATGATTGTTATGGACATTTTCTAATGGAGAAGGATTATCTTCAAGTATTAACACCACCTATAATTGTTTAATCGTAATGCCAATTTCCAGCAGTAAATATCTAACATAAAGCTAAAAACTAACTACATCACAGTCTCAAGACTTCCTGTCCACATACTGTAGCTAAGCTAAAAGAGGTTAGTGTTCGGCATGATGATGTCTAGTAGTTTTATTTAGCCACTTGTTAGCTACTGCCTTTATTAAGACTCATAAAAGCTTCAGACATTCATGAATGTCTACATATATTTACTGGTGTATCTTATTTTCTAAAACGAAGCTTGAAAATCTTGCTGTGAAAGAAGGAAGAAGAAGATCGATATACTGCAGCCATTTCAGTAAAATCATTTAGCACAAGTGGAGAAAGTTAGCACAAGTAAATGTTGTGTTCAAAATAAACCATCTGATACACATCTATCAATATGTGTGTGTACCTCCACCATTAAACTGTCGTATTCTGCACATTTCTTATTCTATCTACATACATCTTATAAGAGTATAATAAATATGTATAATATCGGTTAAAATAAGTGCTTCAACATAGTTAACATTGCAGGAAAGTTGATTGTCAAGTCCCAAAACAAACCATGCAATATATTAGACTTTAAGTACTTTGTCAGGCTTAATATTTATCTGTAGATACCCCCAAAGCGTTTTGCTTACATGTATTTAAAAGAAGACCTTAACTTAAAGTATTATTTAATGTTTTAATAAAGCCTAATTAGTTTGTCTGTTTTGCACATCCTCCTATTAATATTAATATAATTTTGGATATGCCAAGGATTTGTTTAGGTAACTTGTGAGCAGAAGCCACACAGAGCACCATTAGCATTCATCGAGAGTCATGCTTCAGACATCCATCAGGGGTTGGGTATCAACCAATCAGAGAGTCCAAGGTTTAATCCCGAGCTCCTGCAGTCAACATTTACAAATGTCCTTGGGCGATGTCTGTTATAGAACTGTATGTAAGTTGCTTTGGATAAAAGCATACACTAAATATAATGCAATATTTATAGGATGTTTCTGGATGCTTTGAGATTACATTACATTACATGTAATTTGTTAGATGCTTTTATCCAAAGCGACTTACACTTTTCATTATGATTCTACTTGTGATAGTCGGACATGACAACCTGTGCAGCCCATGTATTGATTCCATCCGATAGCTGCTATAATAACAAACAAAACGTCTGCCTGCTCTCCACAATGATCAATAACAGCGAACGGATGGTCAAAGTAAGTTACAAATAAACAGAATCACACTTTTTTTTACAAGTGTGTGGTTGCGGTCTAGTCACTCAGCGCTACTGCTTGTTACAACTTTTATTTGCCGTACTCGCCATAAACTGTTGCTCAGGTTGATCCTGCCCCCGCCTCCGACGTAAGCGTAGCGTATGCGGTTCTTGCTTCTAGACCGAAAAGAGCCGGCTCCGCTGCGGTGTGAACAGGAGAAAACGGTGCTTATCAGGCTCTAGCTCCGAACCAGCCCTGGAACCGCATTGGTGTGAAAGGGGCAATAGACTCACTTTCAGTAGTTGTCTCCTGAAATTTGAATTCAACATAATCCCCCCTGAAAGCATATTCATATTTGTACTGTGTTTTTTACGATGCATTTTGAGAGCTTGCCTTCAGGGCTAGAGTTGGCACTGGTTAAACAGCACAGCAACATGCATAATATCCCCCCCCGATATACTGAGATGAGACAATGTCAATGAGAGTGGAGACTTGTAAAACTCTCTGAAAACTGAACTGCTGCTCTGGTCTTTGCTTTGTTCGGGCTGACAGACAAACGTTCATCTGGGCCCTTCAGGGATGATCAGCATGCATACACCGATCCAGCAATACAACAGTCTTTCACAATACGGTGATAGTGCAAGTAGACATCATATTTACTATAAGGAATTTCCGTTCATTTAAAAGCAAAGCATTTGTTTTGGGTTACTCATGAGCAGTAGAAGCACCACTGACATCTATCACACAAATAGCTGCTTCTTTACACATCTGGCAGACACAGAGCACCATAGCATTAATTGAGAGTCATGCTTCAGACATCCATCAGGGGAAACATGGGCATCAACCAATCAGAGAGCCCAAGGTTCAATCCCCAGCTCCTGCAGTCAATATAAGGTGTTGTAGTGTCCTTGGGCAAGATACCAACCTCCAAATCTCTCCTGTAGGCATGTCTGGTATAGTAGTGAAGTATACGTAAGTTGCTTTGGATAAAAGCGTCAGCCAAATGTGACCAGTGTTGGGGAAGTTACTCAAAAAAAGTAACGCATTACATATTACTAGTTACTTTTAAAAATAAGTAATGCCTTCACTTACTGTACTTAATGATTCACTAGACTCACTTTTAGTAGTTGTCTCCTGAAATGTGAAATCAACACAATCCCCCCTGAAAGCATATTTGGGCTGCTCTGTAATAAACACAGCATATTAATATTTGAAGTACTGTGTTTTTTACATTGCATTTTGAGAGCTTGCCTTCAGGGCTAGAGTTGGCACTGGTTAAACAGCACAGCAACATTCATAATCCCCCCCCCCTCAATACACTGAGATGAGAGAAAGTCAATGAGAGTGGAGACTTGTAAAACTCTCTGAAAACTGAACTGCTTCTCTGGTCTTTGCTTTGTTCGGGCTGACAGACAAAAGTTCATCTGGGCCCTTCAGGGATGATCAGCCTGCATCGTGCCCAGATTAAAACGTAATGTGCTCTTCCCGGCTGGCTGTTTGTCAATTCAATGGCCAAGGAGGCAGTGAAGATCTGAGTGGATCTGCATCTCCAGTCTGACGCTCCACACAGCCTGGCACTTTTCCCCAAGCCAGATATCTACCACAGATAGTAATACATCAAGTGCAAACAAACTATCAGCTAATCCAACCAGTCACAAAATCATCACTCTTCACTTCTCTTATTAGCACTAGTTTAATTCTTATTTGCAACTGAAGCACTCCTCTGTGCACCAGTCAATCCTAATCTTGAATACAGAGTTAAATCCCCGATCTAATGTACATTAGAGGATGTTTTATGTTCAGTGATCGTAAATGTTTGCTTTCCTTGTATCGTGTCTTAATATTTGTCCTTTTTTGATGTTGCAAATGGAGCTGCTGTGAGGCAAGAAAAATGTCAGACTTGATCTAAATCGTAATCTGGTGGGAAATAGATTCATTAATCAGATGTATCGATGACTTTCAGAGGGAGTCAACTCATATGTTGACTAACAGTAGGTCACTGGTCATATTTACGTGTTGTACAATAAAGGCTGGCGGTGAAATGTCTGAGGTTATCTTGAAGTACTGTGTTGCACTCAGCTCTATTAGCTTCCTGCAGGTTGCCCTAAGCCCTCACTGGTGCGGGATTCTGAAATAGGAAACCTGACCTAAGGCAAACATATAGTGTAACTGGAAACTAGAGACACATTTTTTGTGGAACATATGAAAATGGATTTTCAACTATACACAAGTTCAGGTTGGGTCAGGAAGAAATACTTTCTATAACTGCTGTGTTATACCTGACAGAATAGCAGGTATAGGTATAAAATAGTCACACTTAAAAAAAACAAAAAAACGGTTTACATTACTTTAAGTGCATTCAATTCAAAAGTAACACAACCATTTTTTTTATTATATATATTTTGTATCCCTAATTTGTCCCGCAGCGGGGAAATGTAAGGCTTCAAAGCAGCAAAGAATTGAAGCAGAAAGAGGAGACTTAAATATATGAAATGGCGAGTGCACTTCAATAAAGAAATACACAAAAATAAGTAAAAAACAACTAACACTATGGTAAAAAAAAGAATAACCAGGTTATGTGAAGAGTTTAGAAATCAGTCAACTCCGCTGTTCACTAACAAGTTATTTTAAATAGCATTTCTTTGTATTCCATCTATGAGAGGTAAGTCTTCTTACAAAGCCGTGCAGTCACTGCCCACAGACTGTATGCAACTCATTTCTTCTCCGTGACAATCTATCAGTGATGCATAACATCAGAACAAGAAATGATTAGTCAGTATGAAGTTTATTTGCAGATGGAATGTGTTATAATTCCTTAAAAGCCTGATTTCACGACTTTGGAATATTAATTTATGGCTCATCCGTATTTGCTTGAAAGATTAAGAGCTGCAGAATGCACAGTGGTCAAATTAGAAATAAATGGGAGGCACAGATTGCATAGAAATGTAAATGAATAATTACTTATTAATATACAAATTAGTCATGAAATTACACAATAGGTAAATGTCTTCCAATATTCCTCTCTTATTTGCACAACATAACACCTTGGCTTATGCCGTGATTTTTTTTGTATTCTTATAAGGTGGTAATGGCTGCGATCGATTGCTCTCAGACGGTTCACGAGTCAAATGAAGCCGTTTTTATGTGAGCGCGCACAGAGCCTGCAGAGGAAATCCTTAGTTCACAAAGACAGTTGATAACCAGCTTCATGGTGCTCATCATCTCTGATCAGGAGTTTCATTTAAAGCTCTCCTAGCATGCAAAATGCACTTGATGATGTCTTTTATACATAAATATGTGTCCCCGGTGTGTAAGGGAACTCACAAAGTTTCAGAAAACCAAACCCTCTCTCTTTTCCTCCTTACCCACATCTCTAAAAACGGGGGAACAACGGAGCTGATCCAGATTTGCTGCGGTCATGACGACATTACTAAAATGTGGGCTGCCTTTATGCCCACGTCCTTATCTGAAACGTGGCTGTCAGAAACAATGCTCGATGTGTTTTTGGACATAATATGGTCTTTGTTTACATTAGCAAACATCGCTAAAACTCAGAGCTAACCTGTACTGGAGAGAGTATGTGTAGAAAAGCAGGAAATAAAAAAAGGAACTCACCTTGTGGTAAACCCGCAAGAGAAAAAGCATTTGAGCTCCATACTGTTTCAGAAATAATCCTTGATGTGGTTTGGAACATGATATGGCGTTTAATCATGGCAGCATTTTGCTGAGAATCTGCTGAGTTATCAGCCTTCTCTTCCCTCTGCAGCTCATAGTGTGCCTGCTTGCTCCAAAAAGGGCGGGGCCAGCAGTTACAGACCCAGAATCAGCTCTTCTATAACAGGGCTGAAATCTGTTTGGTATTTTGAGCAAAACACATCATAGACATGTTTTTATATATCTGAGACCCATAATATATGCCTAAAAATATCATGATAGGAGACCTTTAATCGAGCCAGCTAACTCAAAGAAACCCTGGCTCTATTGAACTCGCTTCGTAGGGGGCGGCACATGTTGTCCAACATGATGACAGCTTGGTAATAGGGCAGTAAACTCACATGTTTTTGTCTTCCTGTGATGTGCATTATAAAAATATGTTTACTTATATTTAAATTGCCTGAGCTCTTTGGAAGCGTCTTCAGAGGCTGACAGGTATAGGGGGAGGATGCCGTCGCTGTGGCAGCGGTGTCAACCCACCTGAATGACGGAGTGTGGCCCCGCCAGACGCACACATCACGCTGATGTTTGTTCATTTCCCCGCTGAAGACCTATATATAGACGCTGACAGGGAGAGATACAGCACACAGAATGGCATGTCTGGGAAGCATTCTATCTGCTGTCGCTGCTAGATCTTTCATACTTCAATATCCACTGGATACAAGTACAAGCTGACGTTTGAGCTGTTATGTATGTTTATGAATATTTATTTGGTACAACAGTATAGCAAAAAGAGTGGATATAATGCTTAGAAATCAAGGAACATATATGGATGTATTAAGATTTGTTCAAATCTACCTACGGCATAATGAAGATAACCCCAGGCTTTGTACGTCTTCTGTTATTCTCATTAGTGTTTACTTCCTGTATGTCTTCTTCTGCTGTTGCCATTAGTGTTTACTTCCTGTCTATCTTCTTCTGCTGATGTCTCTGCTTCCAGATCTCTTTGTCTTTAACCTCATTCCCTCTTTTGGACAATTGTTTTGGTTGTTGTTCTCTTTTAAGATTTTAATGTCCACAAATACAAAAGTGTATATTCAAAGTAGTGAAGTATTCCATGGTCTTTTCTGTTCAGATTGCCTTAGCAGCGGTAAAGATGAGATCAAAGCTACGTCACTGCCTGGCCAAGTGACAGCCCACCCACTTTCTGATGAAAACAAAGAATCAGCACCAAGCAGAAAAGATTATAATGCCTAAGAGCTGCATTGTGTTTTGCACGTCAAACAAAACTAGTAGTAAATATATATAATGCATTCAAATATATATATAACACTAACAAGCCAAGGAAATACCAGTTTCAGTGTTAGCCTGCTGCCTGCCACTTTCCACCGGCACACTGACATCGACCCTCTAATGATTTACATTAAACCATAAATCAACGCTGATCATCAGTGAAGTTATGAAACTGTTCCGGTGATGACGTATAGTTACCTTCTTTCAAAGTATAAACAGAGAATTGAGATCCATAGACATGAACAACAGATTTTCTTTTCATTTGTGGAATTTGTTTGAATATTTCCTGATCATTTTGCTGATCATTTTTGTGGTTTTGCAAGTCTTTTTGGCATTTGTGAAAGGTGTTTTGCATTTACACAATTCACATTTACAAACGGATTATATTGAAAAAAATCTACATTCATAAAAAAGATACATCTCTTTAAAAGACACCGCTTCACATTCAGAGTATGTTATTGCGTATTCACTGCATGATTACATTGTCTGTTTTCCCAGACAGTTCAGGGATTCAAAGCCACCTCATCACCATTGCATCTACTTGGTAGCCTTAACCAATATGACATCTCTTTCTTCTAAAACAATGATTGTTTATTTTATTACAACATTTCAGCAGGGCTGTGGGGAAACTGTTTGTTGTAGCCATAAAGTCTGAGCATAAACAATTAGATGACTTTTTTGGACATTTTATAGGTAATGAATTAGTTATATTAATTTAAATGTATTATAGACGTTACACCTTCAGCTATCGGATTAAACCAATCAGTTCGTCTGAGTTATATAAAACCAATTAATGTTTGTAGTGTAAATAGATTTTTCAGAGCAGCTCATTTGTTCAGCTTTGACTCACTGTTGTATTTCTGAGAGCGTACACATCAGCTGACATTTTAACTGCTATTATCTCGTACTGATTAACAGAGTGCAACTGTTATCTGTGATTACACTTAAACAGACACTTCAGCTTATCCACTGCTTACTGATCACACTTCAATTACATCTCAATTCTTTCTGTCGCTTTACTTTCCATGTTTCCTTCTCATAATGTGCTCATTAAGGCCCTGTGTGGGGCCTTTTCTGGGAGAACGGTGCGCAGAACCAGCCGCACAGAGTTTTTCTCATGTGGTTTCATAAAAAAAACATTCCCAGTACTTTACAATTGGAGTGAGGGTTTTCTTGGAGAAAAAAATATTATTTTACAGACATATTAATCTGCCTTTTCAGGCCTGAAGCTGGTCTTTCACCAACAAAAGGAACCCCCCCCCCCTCTCTTTCCAGTCACATTTAAAACAGACAGCCCGACTTCCTAATTCAATCTGGCCAATCAGGTCATGAATGAGAGTGAACAGTTAAACAAAGTTCTAAATCAAATCATTATTTTATTTCCAAAAATATTGTACCTTCAAAAAATAAACAATATCTGCACAAAACTGATAGTTTTTAAGTTAATTGGCAAACATTACATCACACATTATCCAACCAATAACATCCAAGACTCCACCCACTCATACAGCTCATATAAGGAGGACTTAAGAGGCATGCTCCTCCTTTGAGCACTGGCACAAGATGGCTTCCAGAACAGAAACACAGAACATGGGGATTCTTATCATGATTGTGTGTCTTTAAGACATATTTTCAGGAAGTACAATTATTTTAAATGCATGGTATATGCATTTGCCTGTGTACATTGGTATTAGAAACCTTAAATGAAATAAATACAATTCTGATGAAAATGGTTGGTGAGGGAGTTTGTGCCTCCTCACAGCCCCCTTGCTTTTATTATCTATTTGTGCTAGTTCTTGTGACATCGTTTTTTCACAATAAACACCAATTGGAAGAAACTTCCTCTCAAACTGATGGAGATAAAAGTACAACACTCACCTTCAGCCAATAATCAGGGTCCATTGACAATACGCTCAAACAAATGTGCTTTTCACTCTTTGTTATGACCATTTCTGTCTGAAAAACATGACAGACATCACAAGGTTTTCCTCCATTTATCTACCATTACTTCACCAAGTAGAGATATTTTTTACTTGAGTTGCTCTGAGCAGACACATAAAAAAGCAGGAGCGCTCAGAACAAATATTTGTTTCTCAAGGCGACAGCATGGGATGGCATTTGGTCTGTCTTCATTGTAGGCAATTCAATAAAGGATGTTGCAGCTCAGAAAAAGGCCCTGCATCTGGACACACCAAGGCACTAACTGATATGCAATCTACATTATTGAAAACTAAATGAAAATGAAGGGCTCATAACACATTTTTTAACTGAAAAATAATGTTTTAAGTGTTCAAAACTACAATTATGTACAATGGGTAACACACATTCTTGGCAAAGTGAAGCTTTTTTTGTGAAACTGGACTTATTTAAATACTGATCTTAATGTTTTTCTGTTTACACAGATGGCCTTGGATTCTGTTTCTGTTGTAAAGCTGTGTCCATGCAATCACATCTCCCCAGTTAACAGGTAAGTGAAAAGTTGTAACAGCTGATGTTGGCAAAACTTTGTAGAAAAAAATACCTTCATTTCAATGCTAACCTGCTCATCATTATGAGAACACAAATCAAAAGTGCTTAAGTAGAAGTTGGAATATTCTAAGTCGATCATTACTTTCCTGGATGAGATTTGAGTTTGCATGTTGCAGAACTTCAAAGTGCTTTTAATTCTGTTAACACTTCAACACTTCCACGTGTTAGGACTTATGAGATAAACCCTAATGCTCCACAGAGTGCTGGATTTGAGAGCTTAGGTTTTAAGGAGGATGAGTTCTACCACAACTCTGGACTCAAGGCTTTCCAGGTGATGTTTTGGGTCTGTGAAGAGCTGCATGACTCAGTGAGAGCAGAACGCTTCAGACGTGTGCAAGCAGTAGCCGTCTAATCCACTGATGGGCAGTGTGTATGAGGCTTAAGCCGGACCTGATGAGGAGAGGCTCTTACAGACCGAGACCACCATGATCTAAGTCGGCAGCCGGCGCGGCGGCGGATTGAGGTCACGTCAGCCTAACCACAGCAAACAAAACGTAATGCAATTGGCTGCGCTTGTTTTACGCTTTTCTGGTGACTGGACATTTTGCGAGTTCGGGTGAGGAAGCTTAGAGAAAAATCTCACTTCTTCTTCTCTTCCCACTTGACAGTTCCAGCATTTGTTGCTAGAAACATGTCAAATAATAAATAACTCACAATGTGATTTCCAAACCATCTTTTGGAAGATTTCTGTCAACAAACATGAATGGATATGACACGTTATGGGGGGAAGGATCATAAGCATAACCTAGCTTAAATGTGCATACACCCGCTAACACCCTGAACTAAACTTGACAAAACGTAGCTCTAACTAAATCAAAATCACACAGAAACCTTCTTAAAAATGCTTGACACGTTAAGGAATAATTACAACCACATTAAATGTGTTTATTCATCAACAACAATTTGGAAATTAATTGAAAGGAATACTGCTAATCAGCAGGCATGTCAGCGGAGACAAAAGCAATCAATCTCAGGATCATGGATTAAGACTATCTAGTAGATAACAGTTCAACACTTCATTCTTTTAAATAATAATGCGAACAAGTAATCTTCTTAGCATTTTAACCATTTAGTATGTCAAACATTTTAACTACATTACACAATTTCATAGTTTTATTCAATCTTTGTATGTATAATGCAAAATGTTATTTTGTAACTTTATTACATATTGTAATCACCATTCAATTAATCATCCTTCAACTTGTAATCAGGCTATTATTGTATCATATTTCAACCTGCCACAGATATGGGTATCATTTGTATGAATAAAGGACTATCTTTTCTTATCTTATCTTGTAGCATGAGGAAAGGGACGCAGAGCAGAGGAACAGGACATTTATATTTGTGACAGGGATATTTGGATGAGAGCCAGAGCTCCATCAGGACTTATTGAGCTGCTTTGTGTTGTTTATCCTCTCAGAAGAGCCGCGGTGCAGGTTCCCTTTTCATCTGACAGCTTTCAGAGCTGAGTAGAGGAGGATGCGCTGAGAGCTGTCAGTGTGTCAGCCGAGCCCCCAGAACTCATCCTGTGACGCTCCACAAGTTATCAATACATTATTTATACTCTCTTTCACAAAGCTTTTCTTGGCCAAGTGTCATGAGGTGTTGACAGCTAACGTAGAGATTGAAGATCTCATTTAGATGGAAAACGCCAACCTTATGTTATCACTGAATGTGTCATTAATGATTTATTTATGATCTGAGAGTTTGCATTATTTTAAATTAATAGTTTCTTATATAACAAGTCATTCAGAAGCACTTTTTTTATTTATTTACACAGGTTACAACACTCACACACAAGCTTGAAATCCATCCATACAGTACATGAAGAACTGAATCCTCCCATCCCCTATTTCATTTGTTCAACTAACTTGGATTTTGAAACTTTTGTATCGACCACCCCCCCCCCCCCCCCCCCCCCCCCCCCTCCCCCTCCCCCCTCCCCCCTCCCTTGTTACAAGTCTGAGCTACAGGTATGTTAGCAACACTCTGCTATTGTACTGAAGAACTGTAATATAAGTGCAGGTGATATTAGCCAAATGTTGAGTTATTGAGCAGTTGATTCAACCCACTCATCTTTTGTATCCTATCGACAGGCCAGGCTGATTTTTTATGGTACATCGAACATTCTTTGGGAACAAATATCATTTCCATAGTCTTGTTTTGCAGTTGTTGACAAATCTCGATGCTAGAAATGGACATGTTGTTGTTCTTGAGAGCACCTTCTGACGGCATTGAGGTCACCTTTCTGCAACAATACACACTAAAAGTAAATGTGGATGTGTTGGTCTCTGTAAACACAATAGAGGACTCTGAGAGCTGCAAAGAGCATTTAGTTATCTTCAAAGCAGCAGATTATTACTTTGAGAGGATTACATAAAAAAGCTTTCTTTAGAGAAAGGCTTCACTCTGATCAGGATTCCATCCTAAGTCGATATTACATTACATCTCATTCAGCTGGGGCTTTTATCCAAAGAGACTTACAATAAGTGCAATGAACCATGAATATACAAACTTAAAGCAGCAAGAAAACTGCATTTACATCTGTTTCAAATAAGTATTGGAAGTGCTGGTGCATTAGTTTCATTGACCTAAATCTATTAAATACTACAACTTAGGTTAGGTTTATTGGCCAAAGTGCAGTGGAAACAGGCGCCTTTTCAATCTCAATGTGTTTGTTTGTAGCCTTTATTTATCCAGGTGAAATCTCATTGAGATCATCGATCTCTTTTTCAAGGGAGACCTGCAGAAGATGGAAGATGTGAAGACTTCCTGCTGTTCATTGAAAGCTTGTTTCACCACGTAAGAGCAACAAGTATTAGTTGTGTACTTTACTGTTTCTATAAAGAGCTCCTAACCTCTTTCATTGCTCTCATCGTGCCTGATGCGCTCCAGCTCTGTGGCAGTGGGGTGTCACCAACCCAGAGCCTCATTTAAAGCACACTTCCTGTATAACTACTTCCCCTTAAGGTGGGAAAAACCCAGCCCCCAGGAAGTGAAATAAATGTTCATAGTCGCCAAATGGTAGTACTACACTCAGTGTCCGTCCACAATGTCCCACAAATACTTGTTCCTATTGACTTACATTGGGAAAGATACGTCTGTAAATCAGGGTATGTTTTGGGCTCAAAGATGTCAAATGAGCTTAAAGGCGAATCACAAGTTCTTATTCCTCTGAGTCAAGACTGGACGTGATGTCATTTGTTTGAATCATTTGGATGTTCTTTTAGAGCTGCAGATGTTGATGCTGTACTTCTTGGGAATTTGGAGATTTGAAAGAACTATAAAGTTAACATTGTACAATTGCAGATAACAAATTGTGTGCATTTTAGGGGGGTTACGGAAAAAAGATGTGTCAACATATTTTACACGACTAATATTTGCTTTAAATTTGTTTTTTTTGGCAGTGTAGACTGTAGAGGATGATTCTAGTATTGAAACATAATGTGATTAATGTTGTCTACCAGTGTTACAAGTTGTTATGTGAGCTAGATTTAGTTTTGGACTTCTATTTTTTTATATTTGTAAAGCGTTTTTGAGCACTTGTCAAAGCGCTTGATAAATAAAATATATTATTTTTATTATAATACTGCCACAGATTGGAGGCACCAAAAAGGCAAGTGCACATGTTACATTAAATTAAAGTCAGCGTTTCAGTTTATTCAGTGTAGGCATTCATAGGAATGAACAGGACACCGCCTCCACGCTGTGTCTGCTTCTCTGTATGCATCCATAAGGAAAACAGATACTGTATATTTAACATCAACCCATTTCTGTTGCAATCCCACAGCACAGCAGGCACGTCAGGATGCTGCATGGAGCCAAACACTCTCATTGTTACATTGTACTCATACCGCTGATTTACTGCCTTGCATTGTAAAAAATGACCGCGATATATCAAGTAGAAGGAGAGGGGATGGTAATAGGATTATTGATCAATACTTATGATTCAATTACTCGAGCAAGTTGTACATTTTATGGCTTTCAAAGCGTGCTGTGTCGAACAGTGACAGGGCCAAAAGGATACACATGGTGATCTACCGGCTTATTAAACATTCTCCATTTCAATGCTTGCCTCTATGGAGAAAATGTTATACATTGTTCATGTTAACTACAGTTTGATGTTATACAAGAGGTGGGCAGAAGGCAGAACTGGTGGGATCTCTCTGCAACGAGATAATCCTCTTCCTGGTTGTTGTGCGAGGGTAGTATACATTTTAAGATTAAGTGCTTTTTTGGCTTTGAAGCAGTAAAGCCACAGGGAAACTACAGTATACAAACATTGAATGTGAGTTTTGTTTAGGACATTATTCCAAAATGGTAAGCCTCACTGCTAGCCCCATATTCGCAGGATATATAGAAACCCCAACAGTCTGTATTACTTACTTTAGAGGTAATCATTTACAATGTACCATCTTTCAGTGGTGTAGCTGTTACAGGAAGTGTGGGATTTTGCACCTTTGACATAGACCTAAAAGAAAATGATATTAGCACCCTAAAGGAGACATCATAATGCTGCACATTCTACAGTTTTTAAAACCATCATGATATACTGAACTGCAATACTAGGTGATAAACAGCCTGATTTCTTTATTATGTTCTCACCTGAGTATTTATTCTTCAATTAGTTCAAGCCAATTTCTGTGTGTTCTAACCAATTGGATGTGATCGACATACTTAGAGCAGCCCCTTCATTTCCAGTGCTCTGTAGCAGTTTTGGATTCTTTCAGCAGTTAACTATATATATTAAAAAAACAAAACATTAAGATAACACAGACCTGTCCTGAAGAAAGCTGCCTTTGACTTAAGCAGTGTCTGCTTTACAATTGTGTCCACACCCTTTGCCATAGTTGTGGTTATTGTGCCACCATGTTTCAGGCCCTGGTGCAGGAAGATTATGTCCCCTTTCTTTATCCCACCTACAAGGCTCCGTTTCTTTTCAAGCGGAGACGCAGCTGTTTAATCAGCACAACGGCAGAATTATTAATAAGGAAGTGTTGGTGGGAGACCAGAGGTCTGTAACCAGGCTGCTCTTTTAAGAAAAGGAAAGGCCTTGTGCTTCTTTCAGCTTTCTTTTGTATGTCTTGTTGCTGTTGCTGTGCAGATAATGTGCTCCCATTCTGGCTTCACTCTGATGATTAGCACTGGCAGTACTACAATGTTCAAAGACTGAACAGTGGGGGACCGTTCAAGGGCGGCTAATGCATTTGTTTGCCGTTCATATTCCTGAGAGGGAAGTGTGTTTAGCATAAGAACACAACAGGAAACATGGCGTCTTGTGATGAGCGTCCGGCCTGATGGAGCTGCAGAGAGATGTGAAGGTCCTCAGTGCTGCTGTGGGGGGGTCTTCTCCTCAGACTGCAGCTGGGTGCTGATATAACCAGTTTCCCCGTGCTGCGTACTGTACCTGCCTTCACTCTCAGCTCTCATATGAAAGACAGTGTCAACAGTGTGTAGGTCAGCACCTTTGAAATCACTCTTTGATCTTATTCACCAATGTGGGCTTAAAAAAGCGTTGCTCTTCTGATTTCCAAAGGATTCTGATTACAAAGGCACTATTTTTCTTGCTCTCTTTAATAATTCACATGGTATTTGCATGTACTTACTGGTAGACATGTGCCTTTTCTGTACTTCTGGTCTATAGAAGTGAAAAAGAAAAGAAAAAAAAGCAGCATAGGAATAGGAGGAAGGTGGGGCCCAACGTCTGTATAACGAGTTATTTTGTAGCTAAGTAGGCAGCCATTTTAAGGATTCTTCTTCATCCTGTAGCATATTTGGAATGCAGAGTTAAAAATGACAACTAAAATGGCAACGGGACAAAATAATCCACTTTAAATGTATCAAAATTGAAGCTGGCACCATTCTGGCCTCACAAATTAGCCAGTGATGTGATATGCATGGCTGGTTGTCAAACGACTGTGTTAGGTGAGTTAACTGCTACATTACCAAGCTTGCCAAGCATTGAAATGCTCATAATGTATTAGTCAATAAGATAAAATAAGATTAGATAAGATAAGAATGTATTTATCCCGAAGGAAATTATTGTGCCAGAGTTACAAAAATACAATAAACACAGCATCATAATAATAAAACTGTACACTAACAGTGCAGTAAAATCTTAAATCACAATAAATGTGCTCCAAGCCGACTGCCAGTTAACTGTTAGCCTACTAAACAAGATAGCTAGTGTGGTCACTAAAAATAGTGTATTTAACATAAGTATGTATACAATGTTACATAAGACCATAATGTATTTAAAGTAAAGCTTGACACAATATATTCCCATAGACTTGTTGCCTATGTGTGAAGACACATCTAGAGTTCATTGAACAAAAGTAAATACTTTCATTCAAAAACCTTCTGTTTTAAATGTGGCCGAGCAAATATACCCATTACTCTTCACTAATAATGTCACTCTTACACATTCATCTCAACATGATTGTCTTCTTCTGGTCTCAATTATTAAGATATTTTTTAGCCAGATTATTATTAAAGGTGAACACTTCACCGTCTGACTCAAAATTACATTACATTACATCACATGTCATTTGTTAGACGCTTTTATCCAAAGCGACTTACATACATTGAGTACTGTGGACAATCCCCACAGGAGCAATTTGGGGTGAAGTGTCTTGCCCAGGGACACAACGACATGCTGACTGCAGTGGAACTCAAACTCGCTACCCCCTGATTCGAAGTCCATCACACTATCCACTGAGCCACAGCCTCCCCTTAAAATTCTGACGCTTACACTGTACAGATTATTTATGTCTATATATTTCAAGTTATCTTTGCATCTTATTTTCTTCAAACAAGTGACTAATAAAAAGTGAAATAATGCACAGCAGTGAACATATTTAAACTTCCAATGTGAACCAACTTTCTTCAAGTATTTATAAAACTTTATTTTATTATTTTAGAGACACTGGCCTGCTTTTTCTCACTTGTTTCATACGATCAATTCTAGCATATTGTATTTTTCCTGGTTGATTATTGACAGGTTAAACCAGACAAAATGTGTGCCGATTTTGTCAATCATTAAGTCTTCAGTAATGCAATACAACAGGAGAACATACAGGGTATGGTCGTATTATATCTGTGATAATACATTCAACTTTTAATGAAAACATCCCTTGGATTAGTTAATTTACGCCAAGGTCAAGATGTTGTATCTTGCTAACTGCTGAGAGCTTTTCTAGGACATTTATGCTCACTAATGCCACTGACATTAAAATAACTCTCCAATGGCCCTGTCTGTTATTTAAGATGCAGACGTTCAATCTTATACTCTGCCAGGTGATCAAAAACAGATGTACAGACTCCAAAATATATATGTTAATTGTTTAATTGCAAGGTTATTAGAATGCTTTAGCATCGGTCCGTATTTCAGAGACAGTGATTAAGATTCAGCAGCAGCAGGAGAAAAACAAGATGTTGCAGAATCATTGCTTAGAGGAGATTGTGCTGCTTGAGCAGGTGTGTCCCGGGGGAAATGTACCATACGTCTTCATAAGCATCACCGGCGCTTCCAGTCTCTATCTGCCGCTGCAAATTTAACTGAATAAACAACACTGTCCAAGTTATTCATTGCAGACAAAACCCTGACTTTTCTCCAGAGCAGCTGTGGATTAGACTCACAAATCTTGTTGTGTAACGCTTTTGCTTTGCTTGCACTCACTGCACCCAAGTTTGAGAAATCCAAAATTCTTCCAAATGTATCAGAAATAATGTCAATGTCAAGTAGACATGATACTTGGTAAATTGATTGGATTGAAATCGGATCTGTCTATACTATATATGCAGCCGATTGTGTTTAGTTAAGTTTGGTTTCATGACCTTTCAGCATTTTCACAGGTTCAAAAATCAAATTGTCACTGAAACCATGAAGTATTTTGCTGTAACCAGGTCACATATAGGCTGAAATTGTTCCCAGGACACTGTTTAAAATAGTGAGATGTAGGCCCCTTATTTTAAAATGCAATTATATAAGATAAAACTAATATTCACTGACCTGACTCATATAACCTGGCTCTGCTATATCTCTCAGTTTGTTAAAGTTCCTTGTCTGACCGACTGTGAGCCCCTACCTGGGGGGGGGGGGGGGGGGGCAGCCACTAAAGTTGGACTTAAGCAGCTTACTGGCAGAGTCAAGACACAGATGTGAGTCTCTTTATGCTAAAGTGCACAATCTGAGAGTGCAGAGAGACTCTGTACCCTGAGTACCTCAGGTCAAGTATGAATTTAGAAGCTGCTTCTCCTTCACAGCCTTTGGCCCAGTCAGGAAACGGTGTTAAAAAATGGTGTATCCTGAAGCAATGTATGCACCTAGACTGTGTGAAGGAAACCGGCTTAGAGTCTCATACACTGCATTACAGTTGTGTATCACTGGGCTCAGCCACATCATGACGTTGCGGTTAATGTCGCTGCGATGCAAGTGGGAACATATTGCCTTACTATTAAGGTCCACTGATACATGTTGCTCCAAAAATATACATTGTTATTGGTTTTAATTGACTGAATTGAATGATGTTTGGCAACATAGCGTTGTCAACAGAGGATTGCAACCGAGCACCCGCTTTGAAAAGGCCTAAAACCACCTTGGTGGAAAAGGGTAATCTGACACACCTTTATTTTCATAGCATCTATTGGGCTTCTGTACTATTCATCCTTTTTTTTTCATTCACTTAAAAGCATTGTTAAATTAATCCGAATTATTAACCAGAGCTGTAGATGTTTGATTTTGTTGTTAGCTAATGATTCCGGCCTTAAGGGCTTTATGTGTCTCAAAATGGAGACAAACATGAACATGTCCGTAGTAAATTTGGAAATGAGTCTGCTCTCTGATACATTTGGGCTGCAAATGCATGTTTTGGGACGGCCTCCTGGGATTTAGCTTTGTATTTAATGTCAGGATAGACTGAATCACAAAGGAGTGCTTCAGTCTGACTTTATTCAATCGTGGGACCCTGTTCCTCTGATTTGATGGAAACAATTCATATCCACTGTTCAGGACATGTTGGGGTCGGAGATGATGGTGTTGGACAGCCTCACTATGTTGTTATGGTGATTCATAGAGTCTCTTACAGAGTTGACCTACAATCTTTGAGCAGTGTTTAGCTGGTGGAGCAGTTTTATTTCAAAGCTGTAGACAAACACTTGTACCATGCAGTTAGTTGGTCTCAAATATACTTTAACACAACATTAAGCAAGAGCTCATTACTCCCTCCAAAGTCTCAAGAGATACATTTGAAAGCGTTTAGAATTTTAGATGTTTACCTGCAATTGTCCTACAGATATTTTGGGACACTCCAGTTGAATATGTTTTTTGCCAGCAAATGCACATTTGCTCGACTATTTTCATACGTGTTAAAGTAAATGGACAACAAATATTATGAGTACAAATGAGGCCAAGAAAGATGAGAAGGGAATGTGACAACTTGTGTGTGAGCTGTCGTATTTGATTCGAAGGCAGTATAAGTCTACTTGTAGGCAGCGTTCTTGGAGGAGGTCTGGATAACAAGTGCAAGTATGACATTGGTGTAATGGGAGCTTATCGCTGAAGGAGGTGAGTGCGTGTGAAAGACCGCTAGCTCTCCTTGAGTTTCACAGATTGTGATATCAGCAGTGGGAGGCAGATACGGTGTTTGTCCAAGGTAATAGTGTTGGCTCTGCCCCAAGGGAAGGATTGCGTATCGCAGTAATGAATTGCAACGGAGACAACCCTGTGGGGCCCGCTGCCTCATGTGAGCACACATAATGGATATGTATTGTGTTTCCTTTAGGCATGTGGACTGACTAATTGGCAGATGGATAGCTAATTCTAGCTCTAGAGCATTTGAGACCAACTGCTGCACAGGCCTATCTGCTGCAGTCCGGTTCATCCTGCTTTGGCGGTGTCACATGAGTTTATCATATCTATTTGTTTTCCCTACAGGGGACAGCATGACCCTAAAAAAGTACGATACCCTTATAAAAACACAAAGAAAAGTTCCAAAGTTCTAGACTGCATGGGAGGAGATAACCAAGAGTATCAGTCCCGTCAAGGAAAATGCAAATACGTGATATGAGGCTTTTTACTTTTTTTAATGCAGTAGTTCTCTCTCATACTGTAGGTGGGAATACACTGAAAAAACTGAATTGATGTCAACAAATTCACGTAACTGTATTAGGTTAGATAAAAGCAATATTATTCTTTAAACTTAAAGGGCCCATGTCATGGCCATTTCCACTGATCATAATTACATTGTTGAGGTATACTAAAATAGATTTATACTGTGCAATTTTCCAAACTCACATTGGTTTCGCATACAGCATCTCTGTCAAGCATGTGTATTCAGCAGTATTCACTTTCTCCACTAAACGACTCGTTGGAGCTCTTGCCCCCCCCTCCCTGTGAGCCTAGTGTGCTCCGATTGGTCAGCTCGGCCACTCGTTCTGATTAGTCAACCACCAGAGAGGCTGCGCCCATGTCTAACAGTGCTTTTCCCGGCTGCTCTCAGCATAACATCAGTCTTATCATGGCGTCGGTACAGCCGTATATTTTATATACATATATATTTTTAACTGTTGTTATAGAAGAGTGTGACGGCCCCAGGGCCTTTGTCTTACGATGGGGTGGAGCTGAAGAGGCTGCCCGGAGTCACACGACGGCCCCAGTCTCTCTCCAAAGCGGCTGCAGGAAGACTAACTCTGCGATCCTCTCAACCACCTATCTCTGCATTTACCACAATAAATGTGCCGTGGTTTTGTAAACTCGTGTATGTCTCCTTGTCTTTCCGTTGTGGCCTACCAGCCGCTCATAACAAAGAGTAAGTTATTTTTACCCGTTATAAACTACTACTGTTTGATGAGAAATCAAATCATGGTTTGCTATATATGAATTCAGGGAAGAAAGGATAGGCCTACTAAGTATTTCCATTAAACTTTATTTTTAGAAATGTACAAAATGAACATAAATATACATATATACACACGGTATATCATCCATTCCTCCTCCTCGCATCTTGCCTGTGCACAGTCGGTGCGGTGCCTTTTAGCACGAGGCCTCAGTAGTAGTAGAAGTCCCTTCCCCGTCATGGATTGTCCGCCAGGATCTGGCTGGACGAAATCAAATGCAAATCACAAAATATTAGAGAAACTTAGTTGTTTTAGATTCGTTAGTAGTAGTTGTGTAATGAACAGCTTGCCTGCTAATATGCTAACCTAGCTTTGTTTACCTTGGTAGCTAACACGATATGAACGTTAGCTTGGAGGAAAGGCAACTATAATGCAGTGTAATAAAACTACTATGAACAAAAGCTAGTGGTTCATATTAGGCTAGCAATAACATGTTTATAATTGCAATCGTATACGGGTATTCTGCTACCATACAATGTAACTTGCATGAATACATTGTTTTGCGCTAGCATACAGCTAGCCTCGTTAGCTACATGCAGTATATGTACTGTCACAATGCACGGTAAATCACCCGGAGTATACTGTATGAGTATTCCGTGTGTGTGACTGCAGACATTCTCCTGCCATGACAAACATGTATGCAAGGCCATCTGCTGATATTAGAGTTGATATATGGAAACTCTAGCAACTTAGTTAGCACAGTTAGCACTGTGTCAATGGCTTAGCAGTCCAACACAGTTTACACATGTAAACAGTCTTGTTTGATAAATACACAAATAACAATGCAAACTTACAGGTTGTATACCCAGATCTTCCCCTGCTCCAAACGGTCCAAACAAGCTGTGCATATCCGGCCTCAAACTGGGCAATGTTTTGGAAGCTTTCGTCTGTGAAATGCCGGTTCTTCGAACCTCTGGAGGAGGAACACGCCGCTGCTGGTGTGGCCATAGCTCTTCGGGATTGGTCCATTTCGTTCCGGGTACCGCATGACATCAGGCGGTACCCGGAAGAATCAAATGGGCAGTGACGTATCTCCAACGAGGCGTTTTGGGGAGGTATTTTCTGTGTTAGAGTTTTACTCGCTACAGGGTGTACTTTGAGGGTTTTGACTCTGCACACCGTTTACATGCATAAAAACCTTCATAACACACAAGGGGACGGGTAATAACCGGAAAAGCATGACATGGGAGCTTTAATATTAGTTGCAAAAGGCTGTGTCACAACCACACAGCAACAGATTATTTTAGAAATTGCACAATAGGGAGAAACTAGTTTTCCCAAATTAAAAATGTTAGGGTGAAACTTAGCTTTCTGTGGTGAATAGAAGGTTTGTGTTTGAACACACTCAATCCGACCTGTAATTTAAAATGTTGTAGAATAAAAAGGGTTTATTATTAACAAATCAATAATCATTTTTTTATTCAACGCCACTATTAACATATTCATGTTGATGTCTGCCAAATCAACTTGAATACACATTGTTTTATAATAAACCTAAACTTTAGTTCAGTTACAAACTCTTCCACCAGAATCACCGAAGAAGAGACGCGCACCTTCTCCCCCGTCTTCATCACCATGCCTACCACAATAATCCGGACTAAAACATCCTCCCCCCCTTCAAGAAAGCATCTACAGTCTCCGAAGCCTTATAAGGATGTGTGTGTACAAAACGCAGAAAACTCTAACTGATATGTGCTGGGTCCAGGCTCAAGGGCGTATGGCACTCTCAACTCTTTCCAGGACAAGCCGGGGCCCTGCCTGCCTGTAGCTTTGCCAATATCTGTGTTGATAGGTAATAGATAGAGAGCGGTGAATCAGTTTAGAAACAGGAAGCGCTCAAACATTTGAGTGAGTACAGTACAGAGGGGCTAAAGAACTGTTTTGTGTTCTTGATAACTATGGACTGACTCAGCATGTGACGGAGCCCACGCACAATAAGGGGCACACTCTGGACTTAATGATCTCAAAGGGTCTGAATATCTCAAAGGTTGTGGTGACTGATGTTGCACTCTTTGAAAATGTTCAAAAAGAGGTAACCACAAAGCGATATTTAACTGAAAATACTAGGGAAATGTTTACTCAGAATCTTTCTTCCACACTTGCCCCTGCTAACATCTCAGTAAATGAGCTAGTAGATCATTTTAATTCAACAATAAAAAATGTTATAGATGCCATTGCTCCAACTAAGGTAAAGGAAGTGTCTGGCGAGAAAATATCTCCATGGAGAAAGGCCATGACCGTGAGAACAGAAAAAAGAGAGTGTCGAAAAGCTGAACGCTGGTTGCGAAAAACAAATCTCCAGGTTCACTTTGAAATCTATAAAGAGAGACTTGGCCTTTATAATTTGGAATTGAAAAATGCACGACAGTCTTTCTTCTCTGACATCATTACCAAAAACAAAAACAACGCACGTGCCTTGTTTGCTACCGTTGACAGACTAACTAACCCCCAGTGTCAGTAGCCTCTGAATTTCTATCCACCAGGGCCTGCAATGACTTTGCCTCCTTCTTCACTGACAAAATTCAGAACATCAGACAATCAGTCAGTGCCTCTGCATCAGGTACAGACAATGTGTTGTCCACCTAATTTCAATTCAAACACCATGACACTATTCCATCAGATTAATGATAAAAACCTAGAGGACATTATACAACATCTGAAATCCTCCTCCTGCTGCCTTGATATTATTCCAACAGGATTTAAAAAAAAATGTTTTTCCTTGCATGGCCTCAGATCTACTTCATATAGTAAACAAGTCTCTTCACTCAGGTGTTTTTCCACAGGCCCTGGAAACTGCAGTCATTAAACCGCTCTTAAAAAAGCATAATCTAGATGCTTCAGTAATGAAGAATTACAGGCCCATATCAAACCTGCCATTTCTAGGTAAAATCATTGAAAAAGTTGTTTTTCAACAGTTGAGTAATTTCTTGCATTTAAATAACTGTTTCGATGTGTTCCAGTCAGGCTTTCGTCCAAACCACAGCACTGAACTTTCTCCAATTAAACAAAGATAAAACTGAGGTAATGGTTTTTGGAGCCAAGGCAGAACGTATAAAAGTTAGCGCTGAGCTTCAGTCTGCAATGTTCAAAACAACAGATAAAGCCAGAAATCTAGGTGGAGTCATGGACTCTGACCTGAGTTTCAACAGTCACATTAAAACAATTACTAAATCAGCCTACTATCACCTTAAGAATCTATCTAGGATTAAAAGACTAATGTCACAGCAGGATTTGGAAAAACTTGTCCATGCTTTTATCTTCAGTAGACTCGACTACTGTAATGGTGTCTTTACAGGTCTCACTAAAAAATATATTAGAAAGCTGCAGCTGATTCAGAACGCCGCTACTCAAGTCCTCACTGACACTAAGAAAGTGGATCACATCACTCCTGTTCTGAAGTCCTTACACTGGCTTCCTGTGTGTCAAAGAATAGATTTCAAAAATATTGCTGCTGGTTTATAAAGCATTGAATGGTTTAGGCCCAAAATACATTTCTGACCTTCTGCTAAATTATGAACCATCCAGAACTCTCAGGTCTTCAGGGACTGGTCAGCTTTCTGTCCCCAGAGTCAGAACTAAACATGGTAAAGCAGCGTTCAGTTATTATGCTCCAAATATCTGGAACAAACTACCAGAAATCTGCCGGTCCACTGCAACTATTACTACTTTTAAATCCAGGCTGAAGACTTTTCTTTTTGCCGCTGCTTTTAATTGAACTATTCATATCTTAAACTGCACTGTAATTTTTATTCATGTATTTTTTTTTCTTTTAATGTTTATTTTATTATTTTTGCTTTTTAATGACTGTTTTTAAATGCCATTTTCTTAATGTCTTTCATCTTTGTAAATCACTTTGAATTGCCTTGTGTTGAAAGGTGCTATATAAATAAACTTGCCTTGCCTTGCCTTCCTGGCTCAGGTTAAGGGACATGTGGAGTATGGTTTGAATTACCATAACATTTAGGAAAGTCATTGTTATTGGGAAAGTTGTTAGCCAGCAGGAAACTGTGGTCTATTGTGTTCAAGTTGACTGTATTTTAACTCCACCTACAGCAACCCCGTCCTGAAGGGAGCGGAGGAGAGGTGTAGTGTGGGAGAAATTAGGAAGGCTGAAGACAAATTACATTGTAAATACAAACTGCTTAAAACTGTAAATCAAGTGGGGCTCTGCTCAAATTCTGGTTGGCTATAATACGAGAGGAGACAATAGAAGTGTGTTGACACTGATCTATCATTTTAGATTGATCACTGCAGCGGAGGCGAAATAGAGATGTTGTGGTTGGTCATGGTTAACATTGTGGAAGATTTCCAACCCCTTAACCAATTAGAGGAAATACTTGATGAAAAGCCCACTTTGTCATCAAGACAGACTTTTAGTGGTATAGACGGCGTTTACTCAAACATGTCTTCATAGGCTGACTGGTATAAACAGCAGAGAAGTTCAACTAAAACAAACACAGACGACAGGTATATCCAAAGTATATCAGTTCCACCTTTTTGAAACAAAGTGAACAAACAAAAAGCGGCAGGTGTTTGGCAGCCTAGTGTTCAAACTATTTAATGCCATCTAGTGTAAAGGACTTGTCTCAGACACACAGCTGTGAGTCAGAGTGGATCCTGGGAAGACATTTAAAAATGCATGTTATGAAGAAACACCACTCTACACTTTATAGCTGCTATGAGGACAATAAAGAAAGCAAGCAACCAGGTACACAAAGCAATAACCGTCACATTTGCAATTTCTGTGAAGCCATTTCAATTAAGTGTAAAGAGAGAGTGGATATTTATAGCATGGCAGGCATCAGTGGAAAACAAATTGTGAAGATGGCAGGGAGATTACGTTTTTCAGCGTATAATACCAGAGTGGAAACAGCAGTTTAGTGTTAATCTGACTAACTGGCTGACCTGTTATCGGCCTGGATTAACCCAGCATTAAGACCCGGGAGAGTATAGCCTCATTTAACATTGGGGGGGTAGCATCCACTACACCAGGGGTCGGCAACCTTTTTGATATGAAGTGCCATTAAAAAAATTAATTGTTATCAGCGTGCCAACGATAGAGAATTATCAAGGGGGGGGGGGGGGTTGAGGAGCTTGACGCTCGTGAACTATCAACAGGAGGGCGGGGGGGCCTCGCTGCGGGGAAGCAGTGTGTGGAGTGGACCTGTCAGCACAACTTACATGATGCCGAATTTAACAAACACATTTAAATAATTGGTTTAAACGGCATAATAATAAGGACGATCGTCCGTTCTGTGATTCTCCAGAACACACATGTTATGATATTAGGGTCATGCAGAGTGAGATGAGATCGCTGTCCCTTTAAGAGAGAGAGAGAGAGAGAGGGGTGTGGCGTGTGCATGTGTGTGTGTGGATGATAGAGCGACAGTGGTGCAGTGCTGATCGTTTCACCACAGAGGAAAGCACAAATTGCAGTACCCATAAGGAGCTGTACAAATGCGGCAGTTTTTGCGTGGCTGTGTCTTTAGTTGAAAGCCCAGTGGCGATCTGCTCATCTCTCATCTAAATAATATGCTACAAAGGGGCGGACTGGCCATCTGTGTGTTGAACTTTCCTGTCGGCTCCCAGACCGTAGTCGAGGAGGGCAGAAGCAACAAGCTTCAGGTTCAATAACCCACTTTAGCTTAAATGACTGGAGAGAGGCGAGCTCTTCTTGGGAGGCCCTTGCATTTATTTAGCTGTTCTTCTGTTTCACAAAATACATCACAGACCTCTGTTTTTCTGCTGCCTCGTTTCACTTCCAGAAACATACACACGCTCCCTCACTGTCGGAAAGCGGCAGAAAGTCACCTGGAGTTAAACAGAGCGGGGCTGCGTTGCGTGCATGGCTTCCTTCTGCAGGTAACGGAGACACGCTCTGGCGGCGGTCTCGTTCAGGATCCGAAAATACAATTTAAATATTTTGCACACTTATTCCACTTATTCCTAGTGTGCCACTGGTTACGGTGCCCTGTGCCAATGCTGGCACGCGTGCCAGGGGTTGCCGACCCCTGCACTACACTATACCTTTGAACAGCAACACTGTTTAAAGGGGAAATAATGTACTTTTCTCCATTTGATTTATTTGTCAATTGTTGGCCATTGATACATATTGCCTGCAAGACAGAGGTGTATTATTTTTCAGTTTTACACGTTTTGCATCAATAATATAAATGAGACTTGGAAGTGAAATAATGACTAAATAAAAGCTTTTAATATGGTGAGTGTGACATCCATGTACTTGTCCTGAACAAATAAGTGTTACAAAAAAATTGGGACTAATCGTTTTTGTATTTATTTTCCATCATTTATTATATATGCTGGTCAACAGGTGCAAATGCCCTGCACTTCCACACATGCAAATGATGAAACATCTTCACCAACTCGACAAAACATGAGCAGCATAAAGAAAACTTTCACTAACTTGAGGAAACATGAGCAGCGTTTACTAAATGCGCTGCACAAAATAAATGCTGCAAATTGAAAAACGCTGTAAGAAGCTCAAAACATAACGGAAACGGTGCGACACTAAAAAGTGACACACACAGCTGGGACCAGAGCACTTGTTGAGGTTCGGGTATTATAAAGTGGGCCTACTGTCACTGTTTTTGGAAACGTACCCAACATGTTTTATTGGCTTATTTTAACAACGTGATCACATGATTCCTTCCCATATTATTGCAGATTTGCTGGAAGCTAGCTAGCTTACGTAGCTTACCTGGTCATTTTAAATATACTGACGAAATACTTACAGTTATGAAACAGACTTGTCCAACAGTACAGTTGGCCAAGCGCTCCGGGCCCAGCTGTGTGCATCACTTTGTGTACTATCCCTGTTTCTGTTGTGTTGTGAGCTTCTTGCAGTGTTTTGTTTATGAAGTGCTCTTAGCAAATGCATATGTTTCGTCAAATGGGTGAATGTTTTCAGAGCATATGTTGTCAAGTTGGTAAGGATGTTATTTGTGCTTTGGCACAATTGTGTTTTTTATTTGCATACTTTGTTTAATTGCAGTGTGTTTCTCCTGATGGAAGTGTTTTGGGCCGTTGCAGCTTTCGGCCACCGTAATAACACAATTTCCACACAGTTTTTCAATATCTTCCCAGACCAGTTACCTTGTTGATTACCTGGCACAAACTGACTGAGGTGAAAAGTGTTCTCTCATGCAGCGCCTGAAGCAACAATCTACAGCTCATATCTGGAGAAGCTTCCTGTTCCACTTGTCAAAAAACTTGCTGTGTGTTGATCCCTCAGAGAAGCCTGGCAGCTCAGGATCAAGTAAAAACGAGAGGCGCTATGTTTAGCCTCATCAGAGTCGTGAGGATCAAGGTGAGCAGTGCTGTCAGTCATTACGGCTGCACACCTGTCCACAGGCTCAGAGGATCCCATTAGAGCAGAGAGGATGGGAGAACACAGTCTCATCTTTGTGTTAATCATTGGACAGAGTCAGTGATTGCTCTACGCCCAGATAGACGTGTCCAACATCCAGAGAGGCAGCTCGTTCTCTAGCATGTCCTCCCACAAAGACAGTGAACCTTTATCTCTGCTTCATTTCGGTTGCAAGGTCGGCGAGTCCTTGTGGTTTGATCGTCTGTATCTGAGATGTATTTACTAACACAACTAAGGTGTTTCCATCTGCAGTGAATAACAATTGGTTGATCCCAGATGCCACCCATGTGAGCAGGGCTGGGAAAAGTGTTTGTCAGACAAAGCTGGGGGTGTTAGCTCCCGTACGGACTAGAGCTGATTTGATAAAGCAAAGATATCCTTCTTTTAGAGATCTACCTCACTCATTAAGGGCTTGTATCCTTATCATCTGCTTTTAACCCAATCTCCATTATCACCCTTCACATTCTGAATAAAAAAAGGGCCACACCTGGGTATATTACAGATGTGAGTGTTATGTAGTTAGGAAATATGTGCACAGGGAAATAAAGACCTCAGGATAGGTATTATGCTTTATCACTCTTTAAATAATTACCTTTCTATGCGTTTTATCTGTGTTTGCAATGCATAGTCAGCACACAATAGCCGGGAGCTGTGTGCTAAATAAAGATATGCTATGACATGATAAAAACCCATCACAAAAACCAGGTATTTTATTAAATACTGAGGTATTCTTTTAGAAATCCTTGTACATTGTGAGAAATATTGCTGAATGAATCACGAGGCCTTGAAGATGTATCTACACTCAGGCTAACCATGCTTCGATTTTCAGGTTCTTCATTTACTGAATTCTGCAAAACAGATATTCATATCTCGTTATTTTAAGTGTTTATCAACACATTTGGTTTTAATAATAATCGATGGCATCATGAATAGTATCCTTCTTGTATTACGTTAGTATTAATTGGAGCTAAATCCAACGTTTTGATCATTTGAAAAAATGTAATACATGGAAAAAAATGTAGTCTGAACTTTGAGGAGAACTCAAATATCAAAATAAATATGAAAGTAATTTAGGTAAAAATAATTACTTAACTAAATCAAAAGGATATTCAACCTGAACAAAACGTGTCAAACTGTACACTTATTTTTAGTTTGAATACATCACTGTATTTTCAGATTAGGGTCAATACTTGAACTTTCAGATGCATTTTTTTGCTCAAATGATCAAACATTTTGGCCAGATTCAGCTCCATGAGTCATTCTGAGGCTGGCCACATATGTGCCCCACTCTCATTGGATAAGAGACTTCTTGTAGTACAGAACAATGGCTTTGCTTTTTTGCCCTGTATACCATTGTGATCCTTGTGCAGAATTGCCTAAGTTTTATTAAATACCTGACCTTTTCAGTAAGATGTTCGTTGGTAGTTTTTCCAGATTTAGAACCTTGTTATACTCAAACAGAAGTTGGTATCGTGGATCTCAGTTTGCAGTTTTAAAACAGTGTTTCGTAACTCACATTGATATTTCTCATGTTTGAATTTTGATTTATGTATCAGATTATGTTGAAAGGCAAGAAAATAAATCAGCATGATGTTAAAATGTGTAAAAACCCAGCACAGACTACACTCCGTACACCCCCTCTGGTCGTCGGTGTGATGCAGTGATGACTGATTCACCCACAGACTCTCACCCGCCCCCCCACAACCTGGCAGCGATAGGCCCCGGACCTGCAGAGAGATGGTGTGGATGTCAGCCTGCTGCTGGAGGGGGGGAACCATCTGCCGCTGCATATGGAGCTGTGCAGCCTGCTCCTGTTTGTACAGGGACACGGCACAATGTGGAAGAACATTAGAGCAAGGTTCAAGCTCCGGAATAGATGCTTGATGGAAATGGGTGAAGCATATTGTTAACTTCGACAGTCCGGTTTTCTTCCATTTCACTATTTGTAGTTTAGCAGTTACTTAATTGCGAAGTATGACCCTTCAACATAATTCATCTATATCATAACCTCTTCAAGGTTAAGGGCTGATTATGATTGTTAAAACACTTCAGAGGTATTTCTATAATGTCTATACATATTTCTTCGTTGGTATTTCAACAAAATGCAACTCAAAGTGCTTTAAAAAAACAAAAAAACATTTAAAGCAATATGATTACGTTTATTATAATACAGTGAGTAAATAAATACAAATAAGACAACCTAAAATATAATTAGACAGGAATAAAATACAAGAATATAAGTTACAGTGCGGGGTAAGATTAGTTAATTGATTTAATCAAAAGCAGCAGCAAACAGTAAAGTCTTCAACCTGGATTTAATATAAGTGAGATGTGCAGTTTTCTGGTAGTTTGTTTCTGATATGTAACATATTAACTGAAAGCTGCTTCTCCATGTTTAGTTCTGACTCTGTATATTCAATTCAAACAGGATCATACCATAGTAAGGGCTGGTGAATCAATTACATGGCCTAAATTAACTCAACAAGTGCTTCGTGGTTTCTTTTCAGCAATAACTTCATTGCCAAGGTACAGTGGAAATAGATGCGTTTTCAGTTGGAGTATCAAGCCGATTGGCTGACGCCGACCGTAGTGCACGTGCTGGAGTGTATGGTTTAACCAAGGCCTGGATGTAGGAAGGAGCTGTTCCCTTCACAGCTCGGTAGGCCAGCACCAGTGCCTTGAAGCAGATTATTGCATCCACTGATAGCCAGTGGAGGGAGAGAGGGAGTGGTGTGGTGTGGGAGAACTTGTGAAGGTTGAAGACCAGTCTGGCTGCAGCATTCTGAAATAGCTGTAGCGGTAAAAGGGAGAATGTAAAAGAAGGCCCAGGATGGATCCTTGAGGAACTTTGCATATCATATTAGTTTTTGCCAAAATTGTAATTTCCTGTAGAAATAAAGCTCTCCTTTAAGTAGGATTCAACCCAATTTAGTTAGTTACGCTCTGTGACATTGCAGGAGGTCATGTGCCCTAAGGCTTGGAGTCCTATCAGAGATGTGCGTTTGCCTTTTTATTGTTTAAGTTGCTTAACCTTAACACCGCACTAACCATAGTTTGTTTGCCATAACCTGCAAATGTTTTGTTCATAAAGGAGACCATAGGGCATTCAAAAGACATTCAAAAGGAACTCATAAAGCATACCAAACTTGCACGTCCAACTGAATCGGGATGAATATACTGTTGCACCCTATTTTTCCACACAGTTGTACTAAAATAGAATATACATTAATAAATAATTACTTTGTTTCAAGTTGGTGCATAATTCACATTTAGTAAAGTCCTGAAGTGTCACCTGCTCTGAGACACACTTTGCAGCAGAGCAGTCTTAATTGCTCCTCGGGGGGGGGGGTTGTTTTTTGACACGAATGGTTGGCACGAATGGTTGGCACGTCCTGACATTCGTGAGCATGTTAATGGATTTAAGCTTTGTTCTTGTGCTTTGTTTTTTGTATTCTCTCGTGTCACTCCACTGCAAAGGCACTTATGACGGATTGGTTTTGTTCAAACAGCTTCATTAACTTGACATGTTGATCAAGAAGGTTCCTTATGCCTTAGTAGTTAGAGTATTGCCGGAATACATTAAATCTGTATCTACATTCGGAGGATAAAGAGGTTTTTCTTTCGAAGTCTGTGAGAAATAAGGCGTCATGCAGTAGTAGCAGAGACAATGCGTTGGTGCTGTTTTAGGGGAGAGCTTTGTAATGGAGGAGCTTATGTAACAGATTAGAAGGGAGGAGAATACACAGTTTATTGTCATTCACGCTCACACTTCTGTATCTATCAGGGATCAGAACAAAAGATTGTTAGCAATGAATGAAAAAATAATAGTTCTTGTGAGTGCGATACAAAATAAGTTACTCACAATATGTAACCTTGAATTCTGGAATGCTTACAGGGTGAGGGAAGAATCTGAAAAACAGAAAAGATTCCTGATAAATTGAAGTGAATTCATTAACAGTATACTGTTTATGAAGAACTGTCTTAATACGAACGGAAAACTGCATGTTTTTGGGAAACAGTAATTATACAACTGGATAATTGAGACATGGATTTTGTTCAAGCGCAGATGTCATGTTAGAGCAGTGGTTCTCAACTGGACCCAGAAGTGGGTCGCGGATGTGTGAGTGAAAAAAGTCAAACTTTTATTTTGAAGGCCCGTTTTCTAACGCTGTGCATGCAGCAGGCGTTGGACTGGAAGTACCGGAGACCATAAACGGTTTTGAAAACTTCTGTCACGTAGTGATCATCTTCTCAATAAAACATCTTTGCTGATGTTTTTTTCGAGTCTTCTGGCCAATCAGAATCAAGATTGTGACTTTGAGGTAGAACTATTCTTTATACATCCATGGGTACAACTTCAGATAAAAATGAACACATAATGAAATATGACCCCCGGTTTGATGATTGACAGGTCACAGAACAATGGGAGCTATCTACCCTTACCCACAATGTAAAGTAATTCACACAGACTATCTCCTCTTTGCTCTTCTCTCTGTGTGGAGCAGCAAGCTGTCAGAACAAAGTGAAACACAAACAATGGCATCAAATATTATTAATATGTCGGGTAGTAATAGATTTATTTCTTTTCTTTTCAGAGTGTACCAGAATGCGTAGTTTATATGTTAGTATTTCTAAGACCCCCCTTCTGGCATTGGGTTTTCAGCATGTGTGCCTTTTTATATAGTTCAGCTTTGATTCCATCATCTCATTAAACCTTTTTTTAAAGCATACTTTAGTTCTATGAAGGTATATGTGGGATTTCTGCACTGTACTTCACTTTAATTCATATTGTATGCTGAATAGCGTATATATTACTGCACGATTTTTTGTTGAATAGATTTGAGTGGTTCAACGTTTCGGGTTGCAATTTATTGACAAAGGAAAAAAGTGGGTCCCGAGGCATGACCAGTTGAGAACCACTGTGTTAGAGTTTTTAGCCTTAACTATTTACCTCAGTTCCTTGCTCAAAAACAAGGTGACATGGGTTGAGTAACTGATATACAAATTATTATTATTTAAGGAGTGTAGTACCAAGTTAAATGTTTTTAATGTGAGGTCAAAATGATCATGAAACAAATGTAACATTCTCACAATTTTGTTTTAATAATACTTCAGGCTGTACAGTGCATTACCCTGCAAAATACCTTGAAACAGAGTGTGCATGACAGTATATATGTCACAGCTCAAAGACAAACACCCTGAAGCACGACTCAACCGGCATATTAAACAAAGTCTTTGCTGATAGAAAATAGAACAAGGATACAAAAATCCAGGCAGAAAAACAAAGTAAAGGTCTTGGCTAAATCACAGTCCTGGGAAAAGAATATCCAAACGTGAAACCAGTTATAGACAGGAAGTGGCTGGCTAGGATACAAAACACTGCTAATCTAAGGCACATGGCAAAAAGAAAATCTGGCAGCAAGGTGTGTGTGTATATGTGTGTGTGTGTGTGTGTGTGTGTGTGTGTGTGTGTGTGTGTGTGTGTGTGTGTGTGTGTGTGTGTGTGTGTGTGTGTGTGTGTGTGTGTGTGTGTGTGTGTGTGTGTGTGTGTGTGTGTGTGTGTGTGTGTGTGTGTGTGTAAAACTCACTGATTGGATGGTAACAAATGTGTTATCTCTCGCCTACCTTCAGCTAGCAGCTTCTCATTTCCAGCTGGCGTGGTAGATCTTATCAACTGTCGTTAATTCCTAGAGTAAGTGGATAGCAGCCCAAAATAAAACCCTTTTGAGGTTCACGACAACCGAGTGATATGTCTTACTTCAAGACAGTATGAGGACCTGCATGCTCAAAGTGTACTTTACGCAAGCAATTTATTCAGATATTCAGTCTTTGGATCAAGCTGTGAACAATAAAGTGGGTCAATTTCAAAAGGCTACTGCTGTGTTTTCAATATGTCAAATACATATCAAATCAACATGTATACATATAGGTATGGGTGTGGACAGGCGGACACACATATGTGAGGACTGTATGTCTCTCATCACTGAAGCATGGCTTCATTGTCAAACTTTATTTACCAATAAAACATTGCCATCCTGCCATGCCAGGTCATCGTGCAGAATAATGTTCCTCTTCACATTGCGCAGAGTTAGCTGAGGCATGAGGCTGCACAGTGATAAGGGGAGGCTGTTTATTTTGAACAAGTTTGGGTTCAAGCCCCCGTGTCAGCACACTGAGGGTCTGATGAAGAATCTTAATTCCAGCTCCAGCTGAACAGGAGGTACCATAGCAGTATCTCAGGGATCCGCTATCTTGTTAGAGCTATTATTATCCTTGAGTGCTCGGCTCATGGAACATGCACACTGCTCGCTTCACTTGCATCGCCTTGTGTACTTCCACTCCACTGCTATTCAGAGCAGTCTGGACTTTAATGTTTTCCATTTTTATCCAGGGGAATACAACTCATTCCAACAAATGCACTTTGTTGCTCTACATCTGTGAATTGGAATAGAAACAGACCTGTGACATGTCTTCTCTCTAGTCTCTAGTCTAGTCTAGTTGGTTCCCCATGTGACTCTATGAATACATATGAAAAACAGGTATGGGTAGATTGAAGGGTAAAGGGTGTAGGAATACATTAAATCAGGTTGTTCAGTTTCCCTCCAGTGAAGGACGACAGGGATCCAGTGTTCAGTGAACACAGTGTACATGCTGACAGTGTACAACAGTGTGGCTTGAAGGACTTACTCTGTGTGCTAGGGGGTTATATAAGTTAAGCCCCCTGACTCAGGAGCCACACTCCCTCCTGCTGGTTCAGGATTACATCCCAGGGGCCTTTGCGTCTTGGTCTACTTTTGTGTTTTCAAACACTACAGGTTTAAATGTATTTGTATGCACATTGTTATTCAGTGATAGTATTAACTTACTGTCCATTCTGTGTACGCAGAAAGATGCATGGCTGCAGACCTCCAACACTTCCTGTTGGCTATATCACTGCCACACACTACTCAAATAAGGATGTGCACCAGAGACCAATTGGGCTAACAATGAGTTTACTGCAACCAAAAGTACCACTACCAAATGGCTAGTGTTACTACACCATTATAACTGTTCTTACTACTGCTACATCAATTACTCCTTATACTACTGCTACTATTACTACTACTACTGCGACTTATAATAATACATATAAATAGTAATCCTATTTCACAAACCCTTCTGAGACAAATCTAGCATATGGGATATTGGGCTATAAAAAAAAACTTTGATTGATTCATTGACATTTCATACTACTACCACCACTGCCACACATTATTTAAATTACAGATATAACACACTTAACAATATTGATACTAAAAAACAACAACTACACATACTGGTACAAATACTACCAGTACTACTGATACATTCATTACCAGTACCAACACAACTAAAGTATTCTATATGACAGCGGCTTGTACTACTGCTACTACTGATGAGTATAGTTTTAACAGGCATTGTATTCAGAGGGATAATGAATAATGAGTAGAAACATCATTTAGTTTACCAAAAAAACGGTGAACTGCTTTCACATAACTCTATTAGGGAATAGGCAATAATATTAAGTTGTGTGTGTGTGTGTGTGTGTGTGTGTGTGTGTGTGTGTGTGTGTGTGTGTGTGTGTGTGTGTGTGTGTGTGTGTGTTGTGATGACTGACTGGTGCGTGCTGTACAGACACACTGTGCTTCTAACTGATTCAGACACAGTGACATCTGCCACTGCCTCCCTGCAGCAGCTGGAGGTTAAGTGAGCTGTTGGTGGGTGCGGATGCTTGTTGGATGGGAAGTGGAAAGTCTCTCTCTGTCACTGTTTTCACCACACACACACACACACATACACACAAACACACACACAAACACACACTGGCAGCCGTCCAGTTATCAGCCCAGTGCTCTGACCTTTAGGCTGCAGCCACAGTGTGTGTCTGTGTGTAGAGGAGCAAAAATAAAAAACCTTCAATGTCAATACGTTTCTCCCCAAACAGCACGTGCATGCACATGCTCTAACAAAGTCATTTCCTGTTGTTGTTTTCACTTAATATTTTCTCTGCGAATGTTTTATGCATTCCCTGGCATGTTGATTAAGTTAATGAAAGGCAAGACAGGGATTGAACTCATCATGTTTTATGGATCAAAGACACAATGAGGCCTGTGCCTCTTCGCCCGTGTGTTTTTCCCCCAATTAGCCGAGTGGCTGACACTGGCCCAGGCTGATGGAGATCGATCCGAGGCATGAGAGAGACACCCGTTGGAGTTTTCTCCTCCAGCGTGTCAGAGCCGTGTCTCTGAGCCGCATCACCATCTTAACGCAATTATTATCATGCATCATCTTCTTGCATGTTATCTCGTTTTTTCTTTTCCATGGTTCAATCAAAACACTCTTTCACTTACACTGTTTCCCACAGAGGCTTTGGATTACATCAAAGTTGCTGCGTTGTTAGCACAGGCTTCAAACAAACTAATGAGAGGATGTTGTCGGCTAATTAACATCAGCTGATTTGTTTCTCGTCTGCGCGCTAAAAAAAGTTGCTCTACTTTTCTTCCAGTCTTAAAATAGCCACGAGTTTGTTATTGCAGGGCGGGATACCAGATGTGTGACTGCAGTAAATCGTATTCAGTGGTCTGGATATGAATCTGGTTCATTTGACATCATTGGAGAGGTGAACCTCCTCATAGAGAAGGTCACCTGCTGGGGGAACGGGCTCTCGGTGAACTGTGTTGACAACGTGTGAAGTCCTGCAGGGGTCCTCTGAACTGAAAGGGCAAACTGTCTGCACTGAAAAAGATGAACCGTTGACTTTAATTCATTGTATTATGTCACACATTTTACAAACTGTATAAGGTTAGTTGAAAGCCATACTTTAAAAAGAAAAATATTAGGTTTAACTTACTATTAGGGCTTTAAACTAACCTTGTTCTTATTAGGATCCCCATTAGCACTAGCATGGCTATTCTTCCTGGGGTCCTCACACCCACTGTCAAACATACATAAAACTAAACTAAAACAAAACAGCTCATAATTTCATGCAATTTACAATGCTATATAAAGTGAAAACTAAAATGGTCATCCAATTGTAGCCATCAACCTAATACAGTTATGTGAAATCTGGTACATATAATACATCTAATTAAAGTCAACGTTTCCGTTTTTTCAGTGTGTGTGTGTTTGACTACTCAGTGTGAAACATGCTGCTTTGCAAACATTGTGTTCACATGAATCCCACTGCTGGAGTCTACCGTGTATCTTGGTGTCATCATAGGATGCATTGATAAGCTGCGGCCATCATGTCATTCAGAGGTGGACTGTATGTGAAAGAAGATCATACTGTATTATATTTTTTAGTGAAGTATCAGATAAGGCCGGTATCGAAGAGTTAAAGGAAATAATGTGACTTCTAGCTGTGCTGAAGGTTGGTTTGATATTGCAGATCTGTACATATTTATATTAACCATAACCACAACATTTGCCCAACCATACTGTACAGTAATTGTCAAATGCACAAGCAAGTATTTGAAAAAGATTGCAATATAGACATATAACATTTGTTTTGAATGCTGCAAACCAGACATGTGTGGTGGAGAGGAGAACACTGAACAACCTGTTATCTGTTATGGATCATCACCAGAGCTCCTTCTCCCACACACTAATCCAGCTCGGCTGTCTCAGGGACAGATACAGGAGATCACTCCTGCCGGCAGCTATCACTCTGAACAACAGCTTACTTCTGACTAGCAGAGAGCTCCATAGATCCTGAAGTGATTCTTGGCCTTACCGTACTCCACTCTGGGTTTTGTTTCTCTTTCAATAATCCTCATTCATTCATTTGTTCTCACTCTGTACGTTGTGCATTTCAATGTCATTATAAAACTAACTAAAGATACTTTGCACACTTATAATGTAAATAGTGCCATTTTGTTAGCAGTAAGTTGGTGTATCAGTGTGTACTGACTTCAGTATTATATATTGATGTGGTCTAGTTCGTACAGATACTCGATAGATTTATATATTTTACTGATGGTATTTATATACAATTTATTTGCAATGCCTTGTTTGCATGCAGCTGTTACACAAGTTTGCATTCTCAAATTGGGAACAATGAAGGGAATTGAATCTTATCAGGGGTTTTGCTATCTTAAATAATATAAGTTTCTTTGCTGTCCTTTAGTGTACTGTATTTCACAGCTGAAGAAAAATTAAATTCGGTAAAATAAAAGGTGATTTATAATTCACTCCAACTCTACTGTCATCAACACAACGGTAAACCTACTTTGTGTTTGAAGATCAGACTCTTATTTTCTTCTTGACTCCGATGTTTCAGTTTGTACTTGCTCTGCACCTCCCTGTAATATAGAATTCAGACTCACCTCCCCGTGATGTTTGCGTGTTATTACAGAGGGCATCACACCGCTGGGCGCCTTCCTATTTTAAAGTGGTAAATGTAACAGAAATAGTTGCTGCGGTGTGAGTGCAGCATCAGCAGCCAGCTGAGACTCACTGCAGCACAACTGGGTCACAAGGGGGAAAGCTGGAGGTGAAATGCCACGTTTTAATAAAGAAATAGCTATAAAAGCAAAGCAGGCAGTTATTCATGGCACAGGGATATTTTGACTGCGCTGTGTTTGTACATAAATGCTTGTGCATGCAAGTGTTCTCGTTTCACACACAGGATCATTACATAACACAGCTCTGCTCAGGGGGCCGCATGTTTGATGTCGCAGGCAGACCTGTGTCATAGTTTGGTAACATTTAAATATTGTTTGTGCAAAAAACATAAAACGGGGTCATTTATAATCATGCCTGCGGAGCATGATTCACTGGTGAGAGATCAGTTTGTGATGCATGCTTGCTGGTAAAATCACAGTTAGTGCTGATGCCTCTGATTGGCCCTCCATCTACTTCCTTATTTACAAAGGCAAAACATAAAGTAGCCTAAAAGATAACATTTTAGAGTACGACCACATAAGATTACACACATTTCACATTTCAATCATAATGAAGAGCCCATAGGATCATATTTACATCGGATAGCTGGGGTAACATGTTGTGTAATAACTGCTTATTTCAATTGGATGTGGAATATCCATCCCAGTGAAAGCATTCTTTGAACTAACGGCAATGATAATTAAGCTAACGTTTCACTTGTAATACAGTATTGTTCTTTATTTTAAAATGTATACTAACATTGTAATCTTACCCATTTTCAAATGTACCATCAATCTAATTAAGTATTTTCTGATGTGACAGTAAGGGAATACAGTGAAAAAACTGAAACAAGGCCTTTAATTAAATGTATTATGTCAACAAATTCAAGCAATAATATTAAGTTGAATCAAATATGTTTTATTTCAACTTAATATTATTGCTTTCAACTAACCTAGTACAGTTATGTGACACCTGTTGACATAACGGTGCGTCTACACAGCAGCGTTAAAAAAATCTTGAAACGCTTCTGCCCATTCACTTTGAATGGGGTGACGTCACTTTCCCTCACTTTTTGCCGAAATGCATTGTGGGCAGGCGAGCGGAGATTTTCAGGATTTTCAGGATTCAAAGTTGAACAATGTTCAACTTTTGAGGCTGAGGTGGAAGCGTCAGCCAATCAAATCCCGTGTACGCAAATCTGACAGTTCAAGCTGTAGCCAATCAAACGGCGTGTATGCTGGGAGAGACATACCGCAGGTCATTTCCTCATATTCCAAAAAATGGAGGAGAAATTAGCGGTAGCGAATCAATCACCCGGTGCTTTATGACCAGACCTACCGGGATATAAACCGGAGGAGCCAGGCATGGAGGGAGGTGGCAGAGACAGTGGTAGGTTTTCGCCTGTTTTGGGGAGTTTATATCCAGTTTACTTCGGGCTTTTTTGCTTCGTATGTCGCGGACGGGAGATTCATGTGATTGGTTGTTCGCAAAAAATCCCCAAGCTTCAGATACGCCCACCTCCAAGATTTTTTTAACGCTGCTGTGTAGACGTACCGTAATACATGTAATTAAAGTCAACGTTTTTTCAGTCCTCCTCATGCCTGCTAATATACATATCCTCAACTTATTCCAAAATCACAACAGACTCACAATTCCTCTTTGGCATTTATTTTATTGGTGTTGAGTAACTCCATTAAACTCAGCACTTCCTGCAGCTGTTTCACATTAAAAGCCTTCCTGCAGCTCAGAGGGTTCGTTGTTTTTACCTCACTCTTCTAATCGCTCTCTTAGTTTGTGAAGACACCTCTTGGTTCAGCTCCAAGCTGTGTAAAGATGGCGCAGGCTTGTTTTAAAGTCTCTGATCCAAGAAGGCCTCAGTAGATGAATGTACAGATAATTTAACAGGATGCAGCTGGCAGTGATTCACTCATGAGCTTGAGTTGTCCTCCTTAGCAGAACAGCTGCTAACTCTTCTGGCTGTCACTTTGCTCTGCTTACACAAACAGACACTTCCCTTACAGTAACTGAGAACCATTTGTAGAACCTAGAACCTGAGCGAAAGATACAACAGTTTAATATACCTAAAAATTACATGTATACTGGATGATTTAGTGGAAAAGTAGTGTTCCCTTTATGGTCAAGGTGGTGTGAAGGTCAGGGTGGTGGAAGTCTCTTTAAAGGGGACCTATTATGCAAAATTCACTTTTTTATGTCTTTTATACATAAATATGTGTCCCCGGTGTGTCAGGGAACTCACAAAGTGTCAGAAAATACAACCCTCTCTCTTTTCCTCTGTACCCACATCTCTAAAAACGGGGGAACAACGGAGCTGATCCAGATTTGCTGCGGATATGACGTAATATCTGAAATGTGGGCTGGCTTTACACCCACGGCCATATCAGAAACATTACTATCAGAAACAATGCCTGACGTGTTTTGGACGTAATGTGGCCTTTGTTTACATTAGCAAGCATGCTAACACTCAGAGCTAATCTGTACTGGAGAGAGTATGTGTAAAAAAGCAGGAAATAAAAAAAGAAACTCACCTTGTGGTGAACTGACAAGAGAAAAAGCATTTGAGCTCCATACTGTTTCAGAAATAATCCTTCATGTGGTTTGGAACATGATATGGCGTTTCATCACGGCAGCATTTCAATCAGGAGAGACGGTTTTGATGTAACATACATATTTATTGCCAGGAATACACAAATGAATGTAATGGAGTTTTGGCGATTAGGCCCTGTTGTGCAGGAGTATCATTCGGGAGGGAAGAACAGATCCGATGAAACCCCCCGGGGTCTAGACACTGGTGGTGGTGAATGGATAGTTGGGTTCGGTCTGAAGGGGAGGGGCTTAGCTTGACCCTGGTGGTGGTGAATGGATAGTTAGGTCCGGTCTGAAGGGGAGTGGCTTGGCTTGACCCTGGTGGTGGTGAATGGATGGTTGGGGTCGGTCTGAAGGGGAGTGGCTTGGCTTGACCCTGGATTCAGAGGGACAGGAGGTGAAAAGGGGTGGAGGAGGGTTAGGGTCGGTCTGAAGGGGAGTGGCTTAGCTTGACCCTGGATTCAGAGGGACAGGAGGTGAAAAGGGGTTGAGGAGGGTTGCGTCGAGTCACCTGAAATGACAGCTGTCAGAGGGGAGAGCAGATTGAAAAGGTTTAACGGAGTGCTATGATAGGCTTGTGAGAATAGAGCGAAGTGATTGGTTAAGCTGGGGAGTGACGCCCCTGATCACTTATTGAGAGGAGAGAGAGTAGTAACATGGAAATAGTAAATTAATGAGTAAAGAAGGTCTTCCTGGTTGAACTTGCGCTGAGCTTCACTTAGCTGCATCTGCCGGTAGAATTCCGAGCAGGCATTAGCTCCCCCTCCTTTTCTTTGTTTTCTTCAAGCTAAGGACCCAGATCAGCACTTCTCTAACAGGGCTGAAATAGAGGGGTATAAGGGATGTCTAAAATGCATGATCTGTTTGGTATTTTGAGCAAAACATATCATAGACATGTTTTTTATATATTTTGAGACCCATAATATATTCCTAAAAATAGCATAATAGGAGACCTTTAAAGTAACTTATATTGTATATATATATACTGTTTTGTTTATTTATATTTATTGTAAACATACATTTTTATATTTTTAATGCTATTATAATCTTTAAAATGTGCTTTGAAATTTTTTATTTTTGTATTGTGTTCATGTATGCACCAAAGCAAATTCCATGTACTTGTAGACCTATTTGACAGTTAAAAGGTTCTAACACAAACTGTTTGCATTCCCGGTCAGGGTCAGCTTCATAACATGATCAAGAACTCAAATGATGCCACTGTACTTCTGCTGCATAGTGACATATCATCTTATCTTGAAATAATTTCTCAAGAATATTTTCAATATTGTAACTCATGCAGTTTCTCTTCCTGCCATTACTAACCACTACAACAAAAACGACAGTAAGAGACACTTCTTACTGATCCCGCTACTACCACATGGTCATCTTACCATCTCCTTACCACTACTATACCCAACAAAACTCCCTTTAGTGCTTCTTTTAGTAATACTACTACGACCATTGCCAACACTACTGTGCTATTCTACTACTTTCGCATTAACAGCAACAACAAATACTATTACTAGCAATAGTAAAAGTACAAGTGAGTTCTGAGAAAAATGCAAAGCTGTGGGTTACAGTTATTCTACTTTCAATTAGGGTTCTGTTAACTACCTGTTTACATCTCTGTATGAATTAGTTAACGTGTATACGCATTAGAGGGAGCCTGACAACTAAGTGTGTTTATTGCTGACTACATGGTAATTATTGTGCATATGACAATAAGGAACTCTGACTTGCCTGTTTATGCTTGGTTGGGCGTGAGAGCAAGGAAGAAAACAAAATGAAGGAGCAAATATAATATTAATGGAGGAGAGAAAGCACCTGGGAGTGACATATGAGAAAGAAGGCTGTGAGAGAGAAAGTAGAGCAGAGAATCAGACATCAGTGTTCAGTCAGAGTCTCTTTAACAGCTCTGCACGAAAGACTTAATTCTGATTGTCAGCATTAAATGGGTTTGAATTGAAAGCTGACTAAATGTCTCGGTGACCGATTATAATTGTATTCAGTCAGTTTGAATGCTCGGTAAAGAGGAACACGGCCTCTGTGCTCAGAACAGTAATTAGAGCGCTGACTGCACCCTGGAACAGAGAGAATAATGTGATCAGAAATCATAATCCATATTGAGCAATGGCTGCAGCCGGCATTAAACTAGTGGGAACTAAGGAGCTTGTGGGAATTAATGAGCAGGGCTTACTCTGTGACTGAGAGCTTCCTGGCTGCTAATGATTGAAAGAGGAAACCTTGCTGCTGCTGGAGCTGCTGTAAGTGGGCGGTTGCATCACAGCCTGATGAAAAGAATGGCCTTCTGTTGGACCCTCTGTGTGCTAACAGAACCAACAGGAGGCTAACACACTCTCAGGAGGTTTCCCAGCTCTCTGCTCTGTCTGTGCCATCACTCCTGTCAACGCTGAGCTGAAACCTGGACATTCTTTTAAATATGTCATGACTGATCGGGTTGCATGGATGTTACCTCATGCCAGTTTTTTAGCAGAAGCAAAGAGTGGTACTCCCTAGAAGATTAGGGTTCCTCTGAATATTTTGCACATTTGTACACAAGCTACCTCTCTTAATATCTACACAGTTTTCCACTTTTCATAACAAAACTGCACATGTTTTTTTATTGTATTATTTTGAGTACTTTGCAATAGTATCCTGTACGCAGTTTTTTAGTATATCTAGATTTCATGTAAATTACTTTCTATATATTAACTTATATCGTTTATTTCTAAATATAGTTTTTTATAATAGTTTTAATTTAATTTTGTTGTTGTTTCTCTTACATTTGATCTTCTTTAACTGTGTTTATGTATGCACCATGTACACCAAGGTATGTGTAAAGCTACTTGGCAATTGATTTATGATCCAGATTTTGTTTGCTAGTTTGAAAAAAGGTTGAGCTAAAAGCAGAAAAGCAATTTTCATTGATTGATTGATTGATTGATACATTTATTTCGAACAAGTAAAATAAATAATTTACAAAACAAAAATGTTTGCAGTGCATAGTCATGTAAGAGAAAACAAAACAAAGTGACATTTACAACAACAGCATTAGCAACATAAACAGTCCCACATCTAGTGTTCGAAAAGGAGTGAGAAGAAGTATAATTTATTTAATCTCACCCCCTTGTCCCTAAATTATTTATTTGTAATCTATAATCTATAAATAATTATCATTATTATTATTATTAATTATTATTGTTATTATTAATCTGCTTTACTTGTTAATTGAAATATATACATATACACATATGTATATACACATACACATACACATACACATACACATACATACACATACACATATACATATACATAGATACATACAGTCAAACACCCTCCCCATTCCTGTACCTCGAGAAAATAATTTTTCGGTATTTCCTCTTGAACTGGTTAATGTCTGGACATCGCTTTAGCTCCACATTCACACTGTTCCATAGTCTCACTCCACAGGCACATACAAAATGTTCTTCTGGTTGTACGGACCCTATGAATCTTGAATTGAAATGGTCTCCTTGAACTATATCCCCCCACTCGTTGAGTGAATACCTTTTGGATGTTTCCTGGTAAAACGTTATTATTTGCCTTAAACATGATTTGTGCCGTTTGGAATTCTACCAGGTCTGTACATTTTAACAATGTTGACTGCAGGAATAGTGCGTTAGTGTGATCAAGATATTTGGCATTGTGAATGATTCGTATGGCTTTTTTTTGTAAAATAGATACTGCATGTATAGAACTTTTGTAGTTATTGCCCCAGATTTCAGCACAGTAAGTCAGATATGGTCAGACTAGTGAACAGTAGAGAATGCAATGTGATTTCTTATCTAGAACTTGTTTTACTTTGTTTAGTATGGAAATGCTTCTTGACAGCTTTGATTGTACATGTTTTATGTGTAATTTCCAACTTATTGTGTCATCTATTATTACCCCAAGAAATTAAATTTCATTGACTCTTTCAATTTCAACCCCATCTATTTTTATTTGCAATTGTATTTTTGTTTTATGTTTACCGAACAACATTAATTAGTTTTACTTTACAAGTTTAATGATAGTTTATTTTCGTCAAACTATGTTTTTAATTTGTGCATTTCATTTTCTATGTTCTCCACTAGCTGTTCTAAATTCTCCCCAGAACAGAATATATTTGTATCATCAGCAAACAAAACTAGCCTCAGTACAGTGGATACTCTACAGATGTCATTGATGTACAGTATAAACAGTTTAGGACCCAACACTGACCCCTGGGGGACACCACAAGCAATGTCCAAACATGAAGAACAGTCATTTCCCAACTTCACATACTGCTGTCTATTGCTTAAATAGCTTTTAATCCAGTCTAAAACTATACCCCTGATACCATACCTTTCTCATTTATGTAGTAGGATGTTATGGTTGATTGTGTCAAAAGCTTTTTTAATATCTATAAAAATCCCTACTGCATATTTGTTGTGTTCAAGGGCATCTGTGATATCCTCAATTCAAATCAAATCAAATCAAGTTTTATTTATATAGCACATTTTTAAACGATTTTTGGTCGAGCCAAAGTGCTGTACATATAATAAATACAACAGCACAATTTGTGCAGAATATCAGTATGAGAAAAAACGACACCTTTAGACCCTCACATCGTACAAGGAAAAACTTCCGGAGAAAAAACCCACAGTTTAAGGGGAAAAATGGGAGATATAATTCCATTGATTCCATAATTGCCAGTGATGTTGATCTGTTTGATCTGAATCCGTATTGACTGTCCGTGATTAATTTGTGCTTTTCTATGAATGCGTCCAGTCTGTTGTTGAATACTTTTTCTAGCATTTTTGAAAATTGGGAAAGTAAAGAGATAGGTCTGTAGTTTGTGAAGTGGTGCTTGTTCCCAGTTTTATACAGGTACTGTATGACTTTTGCTATTTTCATTTTGTTTGGACAAGTACTGGTTTGGAATGACAGGTTACAGATGTACGTTAATGGTTTAGAAATCCCCCCAATGACCATTTTTACGAATTCATTTTTTCATTGCCCAAGTAAAATGCACAACATTTTTCTTTCTCAAGGTCCATTATATTCACTAGTAAATGGGGCACTCCATCCACTTCATCAAAATGTCCACATCAGCTGATAAATGGACCTTGAGGTGAGATTGCTTGGTCAAAACAGTTAACCCCACACTTTTTGAAATCAATCTATGGATAGGAACTTTAAATTCACTCAAAGATAAAGTCTTGCATATTGTTCTATCAATTATGATAATATGAATCTCACCAAGGCAAACGCTGAGATCTGGTAACATGGTGACATCCTTAAAACTGGTTCAACGGGCTCGAACAAAAAAACACTCAGACAATCATAAAGCAGACACATATCATGTCTGGTAAGTATATGTTTATTCACTTTAATTAAAGAGGACATATTGTGCACATTTTCAGGTTCATATTAGTATTTAGTGCCTCTATTGTGACATGTCTCCATGCTTTAATGTTCAAAAAGCTCTTTATTGTTCTCATACAACCCTGTCTCCTAGAAATTACGTTCCCACAAAACTAAACTGCATTCTCAAATACGTTTTGCAAGAAACGTATTTCCTTCCACGTTACGTTTGTTATGAACATATCTTAAATACGTTTATTTTCTACATATCTTCTAGAAACCTATTTTCTCTCACATGACGTTTGTTATGAACGTATCTTAAATACGTTTGCTTTCTACCTATATTTGCCATTTCTTTTCTAGCTTATAATAATGATAATAGTCATTTATTAATATCATTTTAGAGCAAACTTATTTTCGCGCTGGCTGGCGGCTGACTTTTCAGTTGACCAAATCCGTTATTATGCTGGTTAATGCTTAATAATCACAATATTGTTTGTAGTCGTTTCATATAGCATTCTCAATTACGTTTAATTTTGTCCCACGTTACGTTTGTTCTGAACATATCTTAAATACGTTTGCTTTCTACCTATCTTTGACATTTCTTTTCTAGCTTATAATAATGATAATAGTAATTTATTAATATCATTTTAGAGCACACATTTGAAATCGACGATCGGGCTTGATATCCTATGGTTAAATTAAAATCAGTAGGCGAGGCTGTAATTTCGCCAGCTGCGAGGCAGAGTTTTAACATGCCAAAAAGCTGCTGTGTCGTTTATTGCACCTCAAACACCTCAAACTTCCTCTAAGGACAGCAGAAGAGCTCTGTGGCTTCAGGCTTGATCGCCGTTCAAATGACAGCGTTGGTTTCCCCAAAAGTGGGTGGGGCTGTGACGTAGATTTTACTCTCATCTATTATTCAAAACCATTCTATTTAATCCAAACGTAAATTACATGCCAGTGTTTTATCTTTTTATTAAGCGATTTGTTTCTGTTGTTTAACTCATAGATATATATAAACATATGTTTTTATATATATCTATGGTTTAACTGGGAATGTTTTCACATTGAACCGGAAGTACGTCACTTCACTTTGTCTTCTTCGTCCCTTTTACGTTCCAGACAATGCATGGCTCAGCGTAACAGACTGAACAGCGACCCCAGGTGTGTCTACATTGGAATTACATCTTCATTACTGAAGGAAAAATACTTTACCTTGTGTTTGTTAACTTGGTTTTTAATGCAGTTGGCTTTTCTTAATGGTTACAATATTGCTATGAGTTACAGTATATATCTGAAGCAAATTATGTTTCTGAAGATGTGTAGTCAATTCCACCCTTCAATGTAGCATAAATGTGAACTCTCATTACAGGAACAATACCGGAAACAGACGTAGGAAAGATCCTCAGCTCACTGATTGGATGTTTTAGCCGCAATGCACGTTGGGATATGGTGTTTATGCGATGTGAAATCCGAAAACATTAAAAAAAATAATAATAATACTTTATTCTGAGTGTTCTTGCTTTTCTCTTTGAAAGTCATCACATAACGGCATTGTAATACACGGTTCGGCTACATTAAATATTACACATCTGCAATAGTTCTTTATTTATAGAGCCCTGATGAGAAGACTTCTGGACTGAAGTTCTGGAAGAACTGCCGCCGAAACTGAATACGTGACGTGGATCATAAATATATCAACAATTAAACAACATCTTACATTTCTTTTCAGAAAATACGTCTCCTTGCAGTATCAATACTAATACGGCTGACTTTTATATTTGATCCAATTGGTAGATAGGTTATATTTACACCATAACGGTGCACAGCTGATAGAAAAGGACTTGTAGTTTTTAAAGATATTACTGATTTTCTTTGAATATAAGAATGTAAATACTGAGTTGAGAGAATAGTCAGGGGATTTGGGTGATGGGAGACACATCTATGGAATCACAATTTCAATAGCTTACCATTAAATGACGGATATACCTTTCTGTCTGTGATGTTTTACAAATCAGATATTAATGTGTAGAAGTAAACATGAGAAATAATATAGCAATATCCTGTACAATTATGTAAAAACATGAATAAAACTACACATCTTCAGATGTTATACATACATAAGTGTCCTACACTAATAATACAAAGTTATTATTAGTATACTGTGTGTACCTTGTGTGCACCGCCTAGTGGTTAAAGCACGTTATTTAATCATTTTTGTTGAATAATGTTATTTTTGTTGAATAATGTTATTTGATGAATAAAATATTAAGAGTACATACTTTCATAGGGGGAAAGTAGAAGGTCAATGATAGAAATATAGAATATAAAAAATCAAGAAGATACTGTAAGTGATCTCTACAATAAAACAGTTTAGTGCCTGATGTACAAAGATATTAATATGAGGATGTGCAAAACAGACAAACTAATTAACCTTTATTAACACATTAAACAATACTTTAGGTTTTCTTTCAAATAAGAAAAAAGCTTTGGGGGTATCTATCTACAGATAAATATTAAGCCTGACAAAGTACTTAGCGTCTAATATATTGCTTTCCTGCAATGTTAACTGTGTTGAAGCACTTATTTTAACTGATATTATATATATATTAATTATACTCTTATGTATGTAGATAGTATAAGACATGTGCAGAATTTGAGTTTAATGGTGGAGGAATACACACATATTGATAGATGTCTTGTAATGCACTGTTGAGGAACCTGTGACCCAAGTTTTTCATTAATTGCATAACTTCAACATCGTGGTGTATATGATAAGTCAATAAACCTTAGAAAATCTTGAAAGGGATGTGCAAAATAGCTATTATATACAGTTTTTAATTAACTATTAGTAGAGAATAACGAGTAATGAATATACTTTATAGAGATCTGCAGATAAATGTTTAGTCTTCTCAAGCACCAACTAATATCTCTCCTGATTGTTGGCACTTGACAATCACCTTTCCCTGAATTTTACTCAGGTGTAACTAAAGTCTGCTTTAAGGGTTGTTTATATTTCACATCATTAATCAGAATCTGCAAAGTAACTAAAATAAATGTAGTGGAGTAAAAATACCAGGTTAACCTCTGAATTGTAGTGGAGTAGAATTCCAAAGTAACAATGAGCTGGCATGTGGGTATATATTAATGCTTCCCATTATGGACACAAGCGATTTTCACCTATTTATTAATTACATGTTTTACATTTGTACACACCAATTTGTTTCCTATCCCCTAAACCTCCAGGGCTGTACACAGTTTAATACTGTCAACTTCTAATTTTGGGAAAAACGAAAACGTCTTTTAAAACTACAATTCCCAGTAGAGACGCTATAGAACATGTTGCGAAACACAATAGCCAGCATTTGTAGTTCTGGGGGGGCGTTCGAGTCCAGTTTTGGAAAGTCTGCCGTGGTTTCGTTCCATTTCAAAGAGCTGTTTGGCGCTCGGCGTAACCTTGGCGCACTGCCACTCCAACATCCAATCCCAGAGCTTGAAGATTAATCACGGGGTTTGTCAACAGGACTGTAGTCCCAAACGATAGCTGGGGATTATGGGTAGTGTAGTGTCTTCGGCCATCCTAAACTCTGATTCTTTTTTCGGATTTCATATCGCATTAACACCATATCCCGACGTGCATTGCGGCTAAAACATCCAATCAGCGAGCTGATGATCTTTCCTACGTCACTTTACAGCCCTGCTCACTTTTGGGGAAACCAGCTGTCATTTGAACGGCGATCAAGCCTGAAGCCACAGAGCTCTTCTGTTGTATACTGTCCTTTCTTCTTAGAGGAAGTACAGAAACACGTAACTCTGGATTTGTTTTAATGTTTGAGGTGCAATAAACGACACAGCAGCTTTTTGGCATGTTAAAACTATTATTTTCTGCCTCGCAGCTGGCGAAATTACAGCCTCGCCTACTGATTTTAATTTAACCATAGGATATCAAGCCCGATCGTCGATTTCAAATGTGTGCTCTAAAATGATATTAATAAATTACTATTATCATTATTATAAGCTAGAAAATAAATGTCAAAGATAGGTAGAAAGCAAACGTATTTAAGATATGTTCAGAACAAACGTAACGTGGGACAAAAGACGTTTCTTGTTAAACGTAATTGAGAATGCTGTATGAAACGACTACAAACAATATTGTGATTATTAACCATTAACCAGCATAATAACGGATTTGGTCAACTGAAAAGTCAGCCGCCAGCCAGCGCGAAAATAAGTTTGCTCTAAAATGATATTAATAAATTACTATTATCATTATTATAAGCTAGAAAAGAAATGGCAAATATAGGTAGAAAGCAAACGTATTTGAGATACGTTCATAACAAACGTCATGTGGGAGAAAATAGGTTTCTAGAAGATATGTAGAAAATAAACGTATTTAAGATATGTTCATAACAAACGTAACGTGGAAGGAAATACGTTTCTTGCGAAACGTATTTGAGAATGCAGTTTAGTTTTGTGGGAACGTAATTTCTAGGAGACAGGGTTGTCTCATACTGCCTGTGCTGCAGCACCTCTTTTCACCCTCTGTCTGAAACCAGAGCCCAGTCTGCTCTGATTGGTTAGCTGGCTGGCTCTGTTGTGATTGGTTAACTGCTTAGAGATGTCCAGCACCTATATAACACACTACAGGGAAGGGAAAATCCCCCAAAAGCATAATGGGGTTAAAATGTATAAGTATTACCTAATGATTGTCAACTATTTGCATTATATGCCACATTGGATCTATTTTTTTTTAGATATCACTACATTGGTATACACTGTAGCCCTCCTTGAAGCATTGCTTGAGATCTCTGTAGCATCAGGTTAGCCCATTGCTATAAAGTGAGGAAAGCCCTAAAGGGGAACACAACTTAAACTAGAAAATGCATTTCCCGCTGAAAATGTGTGAATGCTGTAAACTGTGTACATTTGTTGCTGAATTTAGCTGAAAGTGCAGAAAAAACTGAATATGTTATTAGTTGAATGGTATCTGTAGCTGCTTTTAGCTACAAAAACCAAGTAAGTGTGTTGCCAAACTTAGCGGAGAAATGCAGAAAAGTGAAATGATTTGAATCAAAATTATTACAGCTCAAATGCATTGCAATGACTTTGTTGAAAACATGAAAGTGAAATGTTAAACTGGAAGAGTAGGAAAAATAGTGAAGAAGCTTAATATTTAAAATAAAAGGTTTAAAAAAGGTATAAACAATAAAATGTATAGCCTCAATGTCCGGAAATAGCTGAATAATGTAATAGTTTAATGGTTTCTGTAGCTGAAAGTAGGCTGAAGGAGTTAGATATTAAATGTAAGTAGTAGTGAATGAATGTGTATTAAGAAGAGAAAAGAAAGTAAAAACGCTTTGAAAAGCAGCAGAATATTTTAACTGCAAACGTTTAAATTAAAACCATACGTCACCAATAATGTTTAAAATATGTGGAACATGTTGAAGTCAGTATGAAGTCTCCATCAGACAGGAAAGAATGGGCTCAGAAAGTCTGTTAAAGTCCAGTCTGTGTGTTTGGGTTTGAGGTGACAACGTTATCAAACACCTGTGTGTGTAAGCCCAGAGATCAAAGGTCACCATGGTGACGACGTTATCAAACAACTGTGTGCAGAGATCAAAGGTTACCATGGAGATGTGCAGTGAAAGGAGAGCCTTTCCATTGATCTGAATGAGAGATAAACCTCTTACATTTCTAACTATAGTTTAAAAACGGTAGCTGCTTTCGGTAATGTCAACCTGACGAGCGTCTGAGTCTGCTGTTTGTGTACTTTCGGCTGAATAATGTGGCATTTTTGGCAGATTTACTGAAGGTGTGCAGCTGCTGCTCTGACAAATATCAGGCTGAATTTACAATGGGCCTTAATGGAGACATGTTGAACGTTTTTGTCACTTCATGCCCTCAAGAGGCATTTTGTTTAATTTTTTTGCTTAATATTTTTTTATTTTTCAACGTAAGAGAGGTTTTCCTACAATTCAAGCATAAAGTTATGTCCCAGGAGTGTAGGGTTTGGGAATTATGGCAGTTAAAAAAAATGTAAGGCGAATTTCAAGCTCTCCTCCACTCTGTGACATCACGCACTCTAACCCAGTGGTTCTCAACTGGTGGGTCGCGACCCAAAAGTGGGTCGTGGACCGGTTTCAAGTGGGTCGCGGATGTGTGAGTGAAGAAAAAAAAGTTGAAAAAAGGCAAACTTTTATTTTGAAGAACCGATTTTCTAACGCTGTGCATGCAGTAGGCGTTGGACTGGAAGTACCGGAGACCATAAACGGTTTTGAAAACTTCTGTCACGTAGTGATCATCTTCTCAATAAAACATCTCCTGCTGATGTTTTTTCGAGTCTTCTGGCCAATCAGAATCAAGATTGTTGCCGGAAGTCCCCACGGAAAATAACTTAGCGGTAGAACTATTCTTTATACATCCATGGGTACAACTTCAGATAGAAATGAACACATAATGAAATATGACCCCCGGTTTGATGATTGACAGGTCACAGAACAATGGGAGCTATCTACCCTTACCCACAATTTAAAGTAAGTCACACAGACTTTCTCCTCTTTACTCTTCTCTCAGCAAGCTGTCAGAACTAAGTGAAAAACAAACAATGGCATAAAATATTATTAATATGTATGATTTATTTATTTTCTTCTCAGAGTGTACCAGAATGCGTACTTTATGTTAGTATTTCTAAAAATCTCCTGGGGGAGAATCCCCCCAGACCCCCCTGCTGGGGTTGGGTTTTCAGCATGTGTGCCTTTTTATATAGTTCAGCTTTGATTCCATCATCTCATTAAACCTTTTTTAAAAGCATACTTTAGTTCTGTGAAGGGATATATGCACTGTACTTCACTTTTATTAATATTGTATTCTGAAAAGCGTATATTACAGCACGATTTTTTGTTGAATAGATTTGAGTGCTTCAAAATGTTGGGTCGCGATGTATTGACCAAGTAAAAAGTGGGACCCGAGGCCTAACCAGTTGAGAACCACTGCTCTAACCCTTAACGAGCTGCGCAATACACACTCATGTTAAAATCTGAAGAAGGCCTCTTTACCAAGCTCCAAACTAAGTTAAATATCTCAAAAACTGTAAAAGATATGAAAAATCTGAAGAACAAGTTTTATAGCTGAAGGTCTTGTGATCATTTTAAAGTTGGAATGAAGTCTCTAGCTGAAAGTATGTGGAAGGAGTAGCATTTGGCGCAAGATGTAGGTAAAAGAGGATTTGAAGGTTCCTCCCATTGAGTTAGATGTTAAAAAAAGAGTTTAACACTAGAACCGCCAATCGGGTCAATTTGACCCAGAGCTGTTTTTTATTGTGTGTAACTTTTTTTCAATAAAATATTAAAGTCTTCCAGTCCGTGACTCTTCCTGAAAGTGTGTTATGTAGCACCCTATGTTGTTAAAAATTGTCAATATAAAGTCAGATTGGAGAAATCGCCCAAAAAATTGCCATTTATACCTATTTCCGCCCAGCGGGTCATATTGACCCCACCCCTTTTCATATAAACATGACGTGTTGCTATAGCAACGCCTTTTGTCTACTGCGGTTCCTTATAGATTGAGAGATAGATTGAGAGAGAGAGAGATAGATGGATATATATATTGATTGATAGTTATAGATAGAGAGAGAGAGAGAGATAGAGACAGTCTGTAGTGAAGGAGTGCGCTCCCACTCACGGGAGACTTCTCGCGCTGCGCTCCGCAGCAAACAGCTGTGGGGCGAGTTGAAAGTACGTTATGCTGGCCGCGGTGTCTAAATAATGCTTCCGGGCCAGCGGGCCATTTATAATGTCGAGCCCTGAGAGTCCACAGATTCTATTGGTATACGTTTCATCCCTGTGCGATCAAAACTCACTGTTCAATAAAAGAACATTTTACCTTGAAAATCAATGCATTCTAATAGCGGGTCAATTTGACCCAGGTGGCGGTATTAGGTATAAAAAATCTCTGGCGGTTCTAGTGTTAAAGAGCTGAATATTTCAAAAAGTATAAAATATTTTGAAAATGTTGAAAGTTTCCGATCATGTGCTGAAAAGGCAGAATATTTTTCATATTTGAATGGTTTCTTTAGCTGAAAGTATGCTGAAGTTATTCAACAGCAAAATATTGGTTGAAATAATAATAAGAAGATTAAAGAGAAACGGAAGAACTAACACAGCATTCGCACTAATGAAGACATCCAGAGTCTTTTCCATGGCCTTCAGATCTGCCAACAATGCTAAGTCTCAAACTTTTAATGTCATCAAGTATAACGTCTGAAGCTGCAACGTAGGCAATGAATAGGAGTGGGATTGTGTGAACCGACAGAATGTTTATTTTATTTCTTTATTTAATTACCCAAATCAGTTTTATTCTATCAAAGTGTTTCCAGCTCTGACACTTCACCCATATGTTTACCTCATCTGTATCATCTTTACCTATTCATTGTCTCTGGAAAAGCTCCAGTCTTTATACAGTACTTGATGACATCACACATTTTAACTTTACTCTTACTTTTTGCATTTGGGAAAGTTTGTGTAATAATATGCTTGGTTTGTTTCAAAGCAAGGGAATACAATGTTTGCATTTTGCATTTTTAGATTGTGACCAAGACAATGAAATGCTGCTCTTGATAATAAACATGTCCAAAATGACTGTTGCTTAGAAACAAGGACCTAACCTGAAAGGCAAAGGTAAAACTTCAAAGTAAACACTACTGAGAGCATTATTAAAGTGTTTAGGTTGACTTTGGATGTGAACATGCTTTCATATTGCAACATCACTGTTGACATTATTTTTCTCTTCATTAGGCTGCAACTCAAATTATTCAAAGTAAGCATAGGACTGATATAGATCATATCTGAAATTTTCAAAAAGAAGCCGCTTGTACTTCAACAGAATAAAGCAATTGTGCTCCCGTGGTACTACAGTAACACACTCGAGGGAACAGATTAGCCCTGGAGCATTGCCTGAAAACATATAATTAATTTGAAATATAGAACAAACCATGAATAGAGAAGCTACTGTGTAAGAAGCAAGTTTGTTCGGTAGTATTGTTTGAATGAAGGGGCTTAATCATTCATGGATGAATGAACCTTGCATCTAAATGCTACTTTTTTTATGTACAAATAATTGACAATATAAACAGAAAATGTGCAGAACTGGATTTAGCACAATCCTAAAAGACAGATGAGTGCGTTAATACAGTAGATTATCATCAATTTGCCACAGCCGATTAAAGTTTGTCATGTTTTCCAGGGAAATTGATGTTAGTTGCTGGCTAAAAATGTGTAAGGTTGCTAACATCAGCTGCAATCTAACTCTGGGGTCATCGCTTTGTTCCCAAAAATGGTAAAGGATATCATCACAGTTTGAATTGTGAAAGAACAAAGGTAGACACAGACACTTGTTTTAAATTCAGTCTTTGATGATACAAATGTGTTCAGCCACTGTGGAGATTTCAAGAAGACTGCCTTGAACATGAGTTTAACGGTTGAGGTTTCAAGACGTTTAACAATAGTTGGCTCTATTACAGCTTAGTAGAATACTCAATGTCACTGTCTTTAAACTAGAAGACTGGTTCTAAATATAGTAGACCATTGCTGATCTGAAAAAAACAGGGCAAGAGAAGGAAAGAGGTCAAAAGACTCAGAGAGCTGGACCACAAAAATCAACAGAAGAAGACAGACAGGAAGTAAACACTAAATGGAACAGCATAGGAAGACAGACAGGAAGTAAACACCAACAGGAACACTGTATGGGCTCTGGCAGTGTTTGAAGACTGGTTAATGTAAATGAAAATGTAAACAGACTTGGACAGTATTTTGTACGTAGCCATGTAATAAGCTGGATAATGTGCAGCGAGCCGGTCATTAATGAGAAGAGAACACCGATCCATATTGTTCCAGGGAAACACCGGACATCAAGGGAAAACACATTAATGGCAACATAAAACCACATAGAGATCTACTTAGCAGGCGACCTGAACACAACCATACTGGTGATCTCTATAGCGTCTAGAAATACAAAAGCATCAATCTGCACTTTGATGAATTTGGACGCAGCTAGTCTCCATTCAAGGTTGATGTTTTAAGAATAGTATCAACATATTTCAAAGGCAACACACTGCCCAAATGTGTTTTTATGTTGTCATTTCTTTCTGTGGCTGAAGGCTAAAGGCTCAATGACAAAAGTAGAACAGAGGGGATCGATATTCTGTGCCGTCAGACATACAGATGTTTGTGGAATGCTCTGAAAAGTCATACGACTACGGCTTTAATATAGTTTGGAGTCTGCCAGACGGGTGCGTTGCAGTGATTGCTTACGTGTCCCTGTCTGTCTCCCCGCAGGAGGCTGTGAGGATGAGGATGTGTTCGGAGCCCCAGGCACTGCGCAGGTGTGAAAATGGAGTCCTGACCTCAGGTGGCTCTTCCACCTCATAATCCTCACCTTATTCACTGTGAGTATTTCATCCTGTCGCACAGACATCCATGTGACTGTAGAGACCACATGAAGTCATAAAGGAATTCACAAAATGTCAGAGCTGAGGATGAAGAAAAGCCAGGCTGTAAGGATTCCATAACAACGGCTGGCAGTTATGGATTACACGTCTAGAACTAAAAGGTTGTGTTATTGAAAAGTCAGATTTGATGAAGTTTGATTAAAAAACTCTCTATTATTGCATCTGTGAAACCAGCCCAAAATAATAATATAGGATTCTAAAAATAGAGGATTATTCAGCCGTATCACTAGGCAGAGTTTTCAATCCTTGGAATACCTTTTTTAAAGGCTCAATGCCCCAAAAATATTTTGGGATATCTATACTTAATAGCTACTCCATGGTAAGTTCATGGTTACGGTAAAGAAAGAGACAGAAATGTGTGTGTCGTGCGAGAGAGTCACACTCACTACATGTTCAACCAGCACGCTGACCTGCACAACCCTGATCTTTGAGCTCCATAAATATAACACTACTTCCTGCACGGACATTAGTGCTAGATCTAAACTGTGGGTTGCAGAATTTACCAAGTTCCCAATAAGCAGGGTTCCTAATCGCTCTTTTGCAGCAAGGCCATCCTCTATTTTCATACAATTACACTTACGCATCATAATTGGTCTTGTGCTGTCAAGTGCTGCTTTTATTTAAGGTCATTTGTAGTGCCTTTATTGGATGGACAGAGTCGATATGGGGAGACAGAGTTTTGTACACAAGTAGTTTGTCCCCTCAGGTCATTGGTTGCCAGCCCTACCATGTGACCCCTAACCCTAACCAACAAATGAGCTTAACCTTTGCCATCATTCCATTTCTGGTCACTTTGTAACATGTAATACCAATTATTATTATTATTATCAGCTTTATTTGTATAGCACTTTTCATACATACACTTTTCATCAATATAATAAAAAATGTAAACCTATAAAATAAATTAACAATTACAAAAATCATGATAATAAAAGACTAATACAAACTAATATGAAAAATAAAGATTCAAAGACTGATTTAAAAGGGGATGTAGCTATTAGAACAATGATATAAATAAAAACGTATAAAACCTACAAGTACTCTCTGTATGTCATCACAGTTTTTTCGATGAGATAAATCTTCAACATAACTGTAAAGCCAATGTTTGCAGTAATAAACTTCAATTTGGAGCATTCTGTTTGTGTTTACTTAATTGTCATTGAACAATTTCTTGATTCTGCTAAGGAAACTGACGTCATTCCAGCAATCAGATATACATGAAATCTGTGGGAGGACAGGACTACAGTATCTCCATTCTTAAAATATAATAAATCACCAAAATAAATACTTTGTTTAGATTCATTTCTCTCTCTATAACTCCAAGCAAATACATATTTAAGCCTGGTAGTATTTGTGTATACAGTCAACCTGCAGGATGTATTAAGCTGGCAGTATTGTTATAATAAAGCACCCAGCTATAAGGAGAGGTTGGTCTGGAGCCTCACAGGGCACAGTGCCGGTATACAAATCCTCTGCATCCCAACAGAAACTAATTAAACTTATTTTTCTGTTATTCACGCTGGCTTTCCAGGAAGAGTTTATGTAATGTGGCTGCTTTATAGCATATCACCAGGGATTGGCTTTTATTCAAGATTAATATTTTAAGAGCGGGCAGACCACAGCAAGAACACTTCTTGAAAATCGACTTTTGAGGGTTCTTTTCTCAGGGACTTTGCACGCTGACCCCAAAATGTCAGCTCTGAATTTCCCCCTCAGGCTGACATGTTGGGGACAAGCAGTCTCTATTCCTGTTGGAGCTGCTTGTCCCCAACATCACAGTGACAATGGGAACCGAGCAAAAGCACCCATTGTGGAAGTCTTTTTCTAAAATGTAGAATTTTTCTTTCTAAAACTGAAACGTTGAATATAATTGTTTAGTCAACCTTGAATTGAAAATGAAAGGTCTCGTGTATGTTATTTTATAAATTGTGCCATTTTCTTGCTTGTGCTCATATATGTTTTTCTATAAATATGTTAATTTAAATGTAAAAGCCACACTAGAACACTATTTTTAAACTGTATTTTAGGAACGAGAAATATACTTGGATGTAACATCTTGTCAAAATGTCTTTCAAGCACAGAGCTGTCTCTCAGATGACGAAGACATTTATTTTTCAAGGATTGCGTCATCTTTTGGTTCTGACATGTCCAACATACTCGTGCCAGAGTTGAGCAGTTCTCTTAAACCCCATTTATGTTGTGTTGCTGTGTTGACTCAGAATTCTTTCTGACGTACTAGTTTTCAAACCTTTAGGCAGAAATAGGTCTTAGCAATACCCTCATTCACATCCCTATTAGATAAGTAGTTAGACACCTCTCAACACATTGCTAGTCACATTGCAGGAAGTTTGCCCAATGGAGAGGTTAGTCAGAAACACAGTAAGGTTGTGGTGTAGCAAGTCTTACTTCTTCTTACTACAAGATCTTTAACCATAATGTGGTTCCACTACCAGACCTATTTTTCATTGAACATTCTGTATAGGTGTTTAAGATTGTCCAATATCACCGCTCTTTACTGCGGATGGTCTGACAGCACTTTCTACAATGACTGGGGACTGATCCAATAGCAGTTTATTTGACCGTTTTCTGATTTGCCATCTATATGCCTCATTCTGATTAATTACTTATAAAAGAACCAGGGTTATGTTCAGAAAAAGGGCACTGAATGTTATCTGGGCATTAACATCACCCATCTTGTACGTTCAATCATTCATCCAGACCACCGAAGAGATTCAAGGCTAAGTATTAGGGAAGATGTCTAATACATATTTACCAAACAGTATTTTTCATCCTTGACTTAAATGTGTTTATTTAAAGCTATTTATTTAAAGCTGCAGAATCAATAAGTTGTTTGAGAGAAAATGAAAGTAATTATCAACGATTACAAATGTTTCAATCAGACAAACCAAGACATTATAGGTTGACACCTTAGGTTAAATCAAATACATTTATTAAATAAATCAAACTACCAATTTCCAGATCAAAACAAGATAATAGCAGTCATTTTCTTTTTCAAAGCTTACACAACTTTAAAAAATGTGATTTCTTACACCACTTTTTGTTTTCTTTTTTATTGATTGAATGATATTTGTGAATGATTATACCTTGCAATCTTACTTTGTTTTCAAAACTTGAAAGGTCTTAGCAGTTCTTCTTCATTTCAGTCAGTACCAAAAAGCCTTACAAAAAGTAAGGTTTAATGTCCTCCTATCTCTATTCCTGCTGGCCCCTGCAGACAGACAATAGGCGCTTTCACACCGGAGTACTTTTCCTCGTACTTTTCCCTTTTAGTTCCGATAGTTCCTGGGATTTTGTGTTCACACCAAAAAGAGAACTTAGTTCATGAGAACTTTCACCCCCTTTTTTAGTGCCTGCTAGAGAGGTGGTACTTTCCTGGGGAGAAAAAGTTCCAATTTCTGATTGGCTGGGCGAATTGCAAACCACGCCCCGTAAAACTCTGAAAAGTTTTGTGAAGCCGCCATTTTATTTGCTGGCATTAGCATTATTAGCATTAGCATTAGCCCAGCGCACCAACAGAGGGAGACCAACTTATGGCAACACAAAAAAAAACATGGGAGCGGTGGAGTGATGAGGAGGTGTCTGCGTTCTGGCGATTTACTCGGAAGGCTTCAGTAGAAGCTGCTGGGAGCCACAGCAGCTTCTACTGAAGCCAGTCCCCAACTCCGGGGACTTCCGGCCGGGGACTTCGGGTGGCAGTATACGCCGTGAAGTTGTTTGCAGCCTGCCAGTAAACCCAAAGCAGAAGAAGAAGAAGTGACGTCAGCGGCTTCATTTGCGTAATCTTCCGTCAGGGACTTATTCCGGTGTGAACGCGATCTGCTCTTTAGTTCCATGGGGGAACTAAGTGCTGGGAACTAAGTGCTGGGAACTAAGTACGGCAAAGTACTTGGTGTGAAAGCGGCTCATGACTGGGCCGTTGTGTCGGCCACTGGCCATTTAAGAGGAAGCATGCCTTGCTTTAAGAGGCGTCTTCAAGTGACATACATCCATTAGTTTCCCATTAGTTGAAATGTCATGCAAAGGAAATGAGCGTAAATACCCAGACAGAGTCTAACTGTGAGGCGTGAGTGTGGGATGTGTATTAGAGCAGGCAATAATTCAAGTGGGGAGAAAAACAAGAGCCTCTTACCTACTGCTGAATGTTTCATTGTTATCTGCTGCATTCAAGGACCGCATGTTAGGAGAGGAAATAAGACACAGGGGACGTTCAAAGAGGAAGATAAAGCATTTTCCTCTCCTTGAAAAGAAAAATGGGATGAACGTTAGGAGAGGTAAATAAATCAGAGGATATAATCAGTAGTGGTGTGCAAAACCAACTCTTCTTTACAGTTTTGGTTCCTTTGAGGTGACACATGTAGATGCGTCAGACACTTAAAACTTTTCAGTTTTGAAACGTTTTGCAAATGAAGTGCCAGACACATATAGTACATGAACGTTTGATAGCAACTGCTGCCTGTCTCCGTCTTTCGTTTTTCCGTCCTGGTTTAGATTTAATCCCGCCCACTTCTGCATGACGAAGTCGTTGACGTAGCTTTGGGCGACCGCGTCATGGATGTTTAGATGAGAGTAGTGCTACATTACAGCTTGGTAAAATGACAACCCCGCCCACTTTCAGGGGTAAACAAAAAATCACCACCAAGCTGAAAAAATAGTTTTATCATGCCTAAAAGCTGTAGTGTCGTGTATTGTAAGTCACACAACAAAATTATCCAAAGCTACGATTTGTTTTACTTTTACCAAAAAAAAAGGACAATAACAGCTTCAGAGGACGGAGATCGTAATCAATGGACGTGGTCAGTCAATACACTCCATGAATACCAGAAATGGCAAATGTGTCTCTGATCAGTGAAATTGTATTGAGCTTATATACAAGCATAAATGCATTCAAATTAATATTCAAGAGAAGTTTTGTTGGACTGGCAGCGTCTTTCGTTTTTTCCAACCCGGTTTAGGGAAACACTTCATCAAAGTAACAGTTGTAGTGTTAAAAGTCAAATTAGTGACTGTAGTCGCAGTATTAAAATTAGGGCTGTCAAGTTAACACGTTAATAACGCGTTAACGTAAAAAAAAATTAACGCCACTAATTATTTTAACGCGATTAACGCATGTGTATTTTTTGTCCTCGGCCGCCCCGTAGTTTCAGAGCGCATCGAGTTTAAAATACCATCTACAAGCTGATGCTGACAGCCCCGCTCCTGCTGCCCGCTTGTGGCAGACCACACTTCCACGCTCACCGGCAGGCCCGGACTGGCCATCGGAAGGACCGGGAGGGTGTTTGTATGTGTGGGGCGACTCGCGCGAGTGAGGCACACCTTACGTGTTGTTGTTGTTAGCATCTGGTGCTAGCTAGCTGCGCTAACGGATATAAGGAGCTGTTTCAATGACATTTCGCCGACAACTGCGCCGAGCACTTGACTTTATGCAGGTAGCCAGACAGTGGGACATTGTACGAAAAGTCAGCACACTCAGCACGGATAGTACGCGCAACATGATTGCAGCTCCCGTTCGAGCATATATGCCTTGAGCTGCACATACTGTAGCTCCAACGATCCATCACAGTGTCTCCACACACACACACACACACACACACACACACACACACACACACACACACACACACACACACACACACACAGTATTATTGTATGAGAGAGGTTCCAGGTTGAATTGAGGCGAATATTTGTAATGTTCAGGTTGTTGTGTTTAATATTCATGAGAATATTTGTCATTGTTCAAATGATAATAAACAAACATATAAAGCATATTTGTCCACTCATATGTTGATAAGAGTATTAAAAACTTGAAAAATATCCCTCTAAGGTACATTTAGAACAGATACAAAATGTGCGATTAATTTGCGATTAATCGCGATTAACTATTTTAATCGACTGACAGCCCTAATTAAAATATAAAACATTGACAAGCCAAGTAAATACCCGTTGAAGTGCTAGCCTGCCTCCTGCCACTCGTCCACCGGCAGACTGAAAGGACATTGATTGCCTATTGATCTTAATTTAACTATATATTATATTGACAAGGATCATCCATCTCCAATGACATTTTGCTCGACTGACCATCGTAATTGAGCTCCTTGTAGATTAAAAAATGCCTGGTATTCTTCATTTTTTTTATGAGATTGGCAACAACGTCACAATCAGATTGAATGTCAGTCAAGTGACATGGAATGTGTTCACCCAAAAAGGGGCGTGGCCATGACGTAGAGGGAAAGTACCTGGATGGGTTGCTCTCACCTATTGCGACAGCGGCTAAAGAAGTCTCCGGAGCTGCAGGCAGTCAGTCACCCCCCTGTAAAGTTGTCTTGGGAAGGAAGGTAGGAAGATATGCGAAAGTGCTCGTGGTTGAATCTAAACCGTGTTGGAAAAAACGAAAGACGCTGCCCGTCCAACAAAACTTCTCTTGAATATAAATTGTAATACTTTGATGTATTACAATTGAATATGCAGAAATTGTATAAGCTCAATACAATTTCACTGATCAGAGACACATTTGGCATGTGTGGCTTTCATGTAGTGTCTGAACAATAGGAAAGAACACATGTTTCATCAGTACTTGAAACAGATTTCAATGATTTGTTGAAACACTTACGTACACATCAATAATATCATCACCTTTACTGAATTGGTAAGAGAGTATTTCTTCTACACTGTAGGGTACTACTTTTACTTTAACAAAGTATCTGAACACCTGACCAAGCACTGCTTTATAGCCACATGTGTGGGAACAGACTAGGTGAACATATTGTTGATTTTCAGCACTAATGAGCACTACAACCCTTTGAGGTCTTTTAAAGTCTGGGTGAGCATCACGTTGAACCAAAGAAAAGATGTTAACCAACAGAATACTTTTTTTAATTGAAAAAAGCATGCAGCTCTATCCCCGCCTGCATTCGGAGCTGAGCCCTTTGAAAATGCGTCCTCTTATTCAACAAGACATATAACAGAAAAGCCCATTAAAGCTCTCCATCAAACTCATTATCTCTCATCTCTTTTAATTGACTTATAAAAAGCCTTTGAATCTTTCCTCTTGATAACCTGAAGCTAATGAGCTTTGCAGGTGTAACAGTGTAATCATGGAAAGTAGGTTATTAAACATTTTAGTGCCGCAGTGATTTTCTGTCAGGATGGATTAGCTTCATCTCTGGGAGAAGCTCCCTCACACAAAGGCCTCCCACAGGATGTATTACCACACATAAATACATGTCTGATCACACGTTATGGCGACGAATAAGACACTCCGTCCCTGCACCGTGACTCCACACAGTGAATTGTGAGAGTATAAGCCTTTTATCCTCTGAAATACACTCTCTGAACTTTTGTCATCTAAACACCATGTGCCATGACATTAAAAAGGTGTATATGGTGCAATCCTTTTTAAAATATTGAGAGTATATTGAGCTTCAGTAGGTAATTCAGTTTTCAAATAGCACTCAATGAATAATTGAGTTGGCTGCCTCTTTGTTACTGAATTATTTTGCCGAGGTTTGGCTTGTTTACTACCATTTCAAATGTTTTTCATAAACAGGAACTCCATCTTCATCTGTGCATTAAATTCCCTTTTATGCTTTTTTTAAGTTGTACCTTTGCTTTAGTGTGTTATATAGGTTTTTATGCACGTAAAACATCAGAAGCCTCATTTAAATATCAAATTATAAATGTAATGTCAGCTGATTACTTTCTGTTACTTTTGGATGATCTCAATATGAAATACAATGCAAATAAATACAAGAGGAAATAAATATTACACGTATAAAGCATGCACATTTCTATGCTTTAAAGAGGCCCTTTTATGCTTTTTGGGGTTTTCCCATATATAACAAAACAGCTCAGAAGTACATGTTTGAGCAGCAGCTACAGTATAAATAGTACATTGTCAACTTTAAGGACACAAAAAAGTAAGTTAGTAAGGCTTAGCTAAAGCGCTGCAGTGTGCTAGGGTTAATTGTCTAACCACCTCCAACCAAAAATAGCGATAAGTAAGTTAATATCATTTCATTTTGTGTTCGAGATTTGCATAATTCCACATGACCAAAAAGCATATAGTCATAGAAGAAAAGAGATGAGTTGATGTAGGGAAGCTTAGGGTTTTGGTGGTTTGTTTCCAGTCTGTATTTCAGTCAGGATATGGAGAAAGTCTAGCTTCAGGTGTCTGACAGCAGCGGAAAATTAACACTTTACTAAGTAAATGTTAAATGTATTTATACTTTCCAATTCATGCTCAGCTCATCTGATTGATTTGCAGTTAAACATGTAATATTAAAACATTGTTTTCATTGTTTCGAGGAGTTGTTGGCAGCTCTCTGAAAGAATCATTCAAAGCTTTTGGCAAGAAATAAAATGTGAGAATCACTAAGGTTAGAGCTGTTAGGATGCCATGCTGTAGCTTGAAGAGTGTGAACATCATGCTTCAATGTAGACAACACCGCACAGATGATATCCCACACAGGAGCTAATCTCATTTTGTGCTCAGCTGCTCTTTAGCACAGGTGCAGCAGGATAACAGCAGGCCTGGATGCAGTGATTTAGTGACTCTATGTACTCATTGTGCACATGTGTTTCTACCTTCAAATAGAGTATTTAACAGACCATACAATTACTTTTCACCAGTAGAAGTTACAAGGGTTATTTTTTTTTCTCCCTCTATTCCTGTAGTGTCATAAATCCTTCCTGATCAATAGAGCAGCTGTTGTCTTAAAGATTAACAACACTTTCAAGATACCATCTGAAAATAGGATACAACAGTGAATGGTTAATATTTCCAAGCTTAAATACAATCGTAAAAAAACACAATTTCCCCCTCACTTTCTATGGATGTTGTGTTGCCTTTGTAGTCATTTTGTGTCTCTTTTGTTGTCAGTTTGTGTCTCTTTTGTAGTCATTTTGAGTGTCTTTGTAGTCTCTTTGTGAGATGAGAGATGTCATGTTTTGATTTTTGCATTTTGTAAGTGATCAAATTGAATAGAGAAGAATAAGGAAGGCTGTGATGAGCAGTGGCAGGTCAGATATGCAGCTGGTCTGTGACATGTGGACTAGATGATCGCATCCTATTTACATTCAGTGGATGATTGTGGGATCAGGCTGCGTGTCAGTGCATCTCATCGGCTTATTCTTCCAGACAGGATTTGCAGATATTGATACGAGCTCTGCCTGTGGTGCTGTTCTGCTCTGCGCTGTGTCAAATCACCGAGGACTGAACACCCCCCCGCCCACGTTAACACACCGCTCTCCTCTGTTTCCCAAGCCAAAGCACTGCCATATTATCAGTAAATCCTTTCAGAGGGCATCCATCGGTCAAATTCACATGCCATGAAACCAGTCAGTACACACTGGAAAGATTCTGCTCCGAAAACAAGTTTAAATTCATAAATACAAGGTGTTTTCACTCTAATACGCGTAATCAAATATGGCAATAGGAGCATTTGCTTGGTACGATTTATTGTAGTTAGCTGGGAAAACTTATTTTGAACCATATTTTACCAGAATCAGGAAATGTTGTGTTGAAAATAAGCCACAAATGCCCAAAGGTTTTCTGTTTTCTGAAATCAAGTAAGATTTATTTATTGAAACAAGATGATGCATCTTTTACAGATACCACAGCAGCTTAAAAACTCGTTATGAACTCAAAATAAGATGTTTTCAAGAGTCTTTGACTCAACAAGATAGATACAAAATCCCACTGCATTGTTACTTCTTACATTTGTATATCTTATATCAAGGATGAAGACATATTCCGACTAGATATTAGATGAATATTC